>NC_053500.1:138454628-138537128 GCF_905171775.1 Rana temporaria | reverse complement strand
ACTTCCTCCCAAATCTGCGCTGGGTTTCTCAGGTGCAAGTCGGTGGAAGTGGGCGTGAACCATGTTAATGAGGCGTGACCCCATGCAAATGATGGGCCGAGCGCCAGACAGATACGTATCGCCAACTGCGCATGCGCTGTCCGTGGGTGCATCTTAGTGCGCATGCTCACAATCACGTCAGAACAACTGCTTAAGATACGTCGGATCACTGCCTACGGCGTGAACGTAACCTACGCCTAGTCATATTCACGTCCTACGTAAACTACGTAATATACGTCGGCTTGTGTTCCCTGCTGCAGCCCTTTGCATGGATGCTGCTGAGTTACACCTCCTTTATGGGGCATAAATACGCCGGACGTATGACTTTACACGCACTGCGTCAAACGGACGTACATTCGTGAATCGGCGTATCTCCCTCATTTGCATATGTGAATAGAAAATCAATGGGGGCGCCAAATACGTCCAGCGTAAATATGCGCCCACTCTACGCCGGCGTAGGCAAGTTACGTCGGTCGGATGAAGCCTATTTTTAGGCGTATCTTAGTTTCTGAGTCCGGCGCATAGATACGACGGCGCATATTTGCACTTACGCGGCGTATCTCGAGATACGGTCGGTGCAAGTGCTTTGTGAATCCGGGCCAACGTTTTTTACTTTTTGCTATAATAAATATCCCCAAAAAATATATGTAAAAAAAAAAAAATGTTTTCCTCAGTTTAGGCCGATACGTATTCTTCTACATATTTTTGGTAAAAAAAATAAAAATCGCAATAAGCTTTTATTGATTGGTTTGCGCAAAAGTTATAGCTTCTACAAAATAGGGGGCTGTTTTATGACATTTTTATTAATGTAAATTTTTTTTACTAGGTATGGCGGCGATCAGCGATTTTTATCGTGACTGCGACATTATGGCGGACACTTTTGGGACCATTGTCATTTTTACAGCGATCAGTGCTATAAAAATGCACCAATTACTGTAAAAATGACACTGGCAGTGAAGGGGTTAACCACTAGGTGGCGTTGCAGGGGTTAAGTGTTCCCTAGGAAGGGATTCTTACTGTTAGGGGGCGTGGCTACACGTGACACGTCACTGATGACCGTTCCCGATCACGGTATCAGTAGGCAGAATAGGGGAATGCCTTGTTCTGCTCTTGCTGACCGCAATCGCGGGACTCCCGGGAACATCGAGTTCCCGGGATCCGCGACCCCACTTGCGAGGCACGCGGCGGGCCCGCACGCCCGCTGGGAGGCACATTCAAATGGATGTACCTGTACGCCAATCAGCCTGCCTGTGCCATTCTGTCAAAGTAAATAGGCGTGCGGCGGTCAGCAAGTAGTTAAAGTGATACTTACAGAAGAAATAACACACAGGTTATGGCTTGCCTGCTCTGTTATAGTTTTGCACAGAGCAGCCCCGATCCTCCTCTTTTCTGGTCCTCTGCCGACGCTCCTGGCTCCTCCTCCACCACGCTGACAGCCCCATAGTAAGCCACTTGCTATGGGGGTGCATTTGTGCGTGTTCACACCCAAGCCCGGCTCTGTGTGTCCATTGACACACACAGAATGGGGCTCAGCCCCGCTGCCAATTTCCTCTTCACTGGTTGTGATTGACAGCAGCAAGAGCCAATGGCTCCCAATTCTGTGTTTGAGCCAATGGGGAGAGAGAGAGCCAGGAGAGCAGCTGGGAGGAGGGATGCTCCACACAGAAGGTTTTTTACCTTCATGGGTAGAATGCACCTTCTGCCTTTACAACTACTTTAAAATGTTAAACCCAGGACCCTGCATTCACTATATCTGGTCTCCCCAGGACTCTGCATTCACTATATCTGGTCCCCCCAGGACCATGCATTCACTATATCCGGTCCCCCCAGGAGCCTGCATTCACTATATCTGGTCTCCCCAGGACCCTGCATTCACTATATCTGGTCTCCCCAGGACCCTGCATTCACTATATCTGGTCTCCCCAGGAGCCTGTATTCACTATTACAGTGATGGCGAACCTTAATTGGCACCCCCGATGTTTTGGAACTACATTTCCCATGATGCTCATGCTCTCTGTAGTAGAGCATAATGGGAAATGTAGTTTCAAAACATCTGGGGTGCCAAGGTTCGCCATCACTGCCCTATTATCTGCTCTCCCCAGGACTCTGCATTCACTATATCTGCTCCCCCCGGACCTTGCATTTACTATATCTGCTCCCCTCTGGACCCGGTATTCACTATATCTGGACTCCCCAGTACACAGAACATGGAAATACAATTATAAACTGCTAATACCTTTTCTCATCAGCAGTATATAGCAGTCTTGTGACTTCAATCACCTGCCTCGACCCTTTCCAGGACATGACTACTCTCTCGCCTGGCCTGACCCCTGCCTGGTCTGACTACTCTCTCTCTTGCTCGACCTGACTACTCTCTTGCATGCCTTGACCCCTTCTAGGACATGACTACTCTCTCACCTGCCTCGACCCCTACCTGGCCTGACTACTCTCTCTCCTCTCATAACCCATGCCTGTCCTGACTACTCTCTCTCTCCTGCCTCGACCCCTGCCTGGCCTGACTACTCTTTCCTGCCTCGCCCCTGCCTGCACCTGACCACTTTCTCTCCTGCCTCAACATCACTACTCTCTCTCCTGCTTCAACCCTTGTCTAGACATGAGTAGTCTCACATCCGTTACAACCCTTGCCTGGACCCGACTTCTTTCTCGCCTGCCTTAACTCCTTCCAAGACATGACTACTTTCTCACCTGCCTAGACCCTTGCCTGACTACTCTCTCTCTCTTGCCTCAACCCCCTACCTGGCCTGACTACTCTCTCTCCTGTCATTACCTATGCCTGTCCTGACTACACTCTTTCCTGCCTCAAGACCCTGTCTGGCCTGACTACTCTCTCTCCTGTCTCAACCCCTGTCTGGCCTGACTACTCTCTCTCCTGCCTCGACCCCTGTCTGGCCTGACTACTCTCTCTCCTGCCTCGACCCCTGTCTGGCCTGACTACTCTCTCTCCTGCCTCGACCCCTGTCTGGCCTGACTACTCTCTCTCCTGTCTCAACCCCTGTCTGGCCCGACTACTCTCTCTCCTGTCTCAACCCCTGTCTGGCCTGACTACTCTCTCCCCTGTCTCAACCCCTGTCTGGCCTGACTACTCTCTCTCCTGCCTCAACCCCTGTCTGGCCTGACTACTCTCTCTCCTGCCTCGACCCCTGTCTGGCCTGACTACTCTCTCTCCTGTCTCAACCCCTGTCTGGCCTGACTACTCTCTCTCCTGCCTCGACCCCTGTCTGGCCTGACTACTCTCTCTCCTGTCTCAACCCCTGTCTGGCCTGACTACTCTCTCTCCTACCTCAACCCCTGTCTGGCCTGACTACTCTCTCTCCTGCCTCAACCCCTGTCTGGCCTGACTACTCTCTCCCCTGTCTCAACCCCTGTCTGGCCTGACTACTATCTCCCCTGTCTCAACCCCTGTCTGGCCTGACTACTCTCTCCCCTGTCTCAACCCCTGTCTGGCCTGACTACTCTCTCCCCTGTCTCAACCCCTGTCTGGCCTGACTACTCTCTCCCCTGTCTCAACCCCTGTCTGACCTGACTACTCTCTCTCTCCTGCCTTGACCCCTGTCTGGCCTGACTACTCTCTCCCCTGTCTCAACCCCTGTCTGGCCTGACTACTCTCTCTCTCCTGCCTCGACCCCTGCCTGGCCTGACTACTATCTCTCCTACCTCAACCCCTGCCTGAACCTGACTACTGGGATGATGGTGGTGGTGATGAAGGTGGTGGGAATGATGGTGATGATAGTGCTAATGATAAAGTGGAGTTTTTTTTTTAATATAGAATGATATTGTTGCTGTATGTTTTCACATAGGATTGTATTCACGACTACTTCCCAGGGCAAGCCCAGAACACGGAGGAGAGTTCTGAGCTCACTGGCAACATGCTTGTTTCAGGTCAGTGACTCAGAGAGCACAGTGACGCGAGGATGATCAGTGACGCACAACGCCAATAGTTCTAGTTCAATAGTTCTCGGTCATCTCTGTACAGGCAGCAATAATTTCCCAGGAATGAAGTAGAAGATTGTTCTATGGAATGTATGGTATGTAGGTGCTCCCATAACATTCAGTAAGGCTCAGTTTGCACCTATGCTTTTTTTTTTTTTTTGGGTGCTTTATGCAGAAACGCACCACAGATCATTTATCATGGTTTCCTATGGGACACGTTCACATCTACGCTTTTTTGTGCCTCTGCATTTTTGGAAAGGGACATTTTTAAAAACGCAAAACGGTGCTTTTATTGCTTTTTTTGGTTCCATAGACTTCAATGGAGAAGAAAAGCGTGTAGTACATTTTTGCTGCTGTTTGCATTTTTTTTATCCCATTCAACAAAAAAAAAAGCAAGAATAAAAACACAAAAAATTTCCAAAAATGCAGAAAGCACTGCAAAATGCACTGTAAAACGCGTTGAACCCAAACTGCATAGGAGTGAATAAAGCCTAAGGACTGGTTCACACCACATGCAGTCCAGTGTGTTTTTTTTCTGCGTCAGAAACGCATGGATAGCAGGTTATATGGTTTCCATTGACATCAGTGCGGTCAGTTCCAAAAAATAAATAAAAAAGTAGTAGAACATGCTGCATTTTTCTGCACTGCACTATACTGGAACGTGGTAGAACGCATCAAAAACACACTAAAATGCACCAAAAACTCCAGAACATCTAGGGCTGGTTCCCACCACAAAAACACACTCCATGCGTGTTTTTAGTGCATTTTTGACACATTTCCGGATGCATTTCAGATGCTTTTTCTTGTTCTTTTTTTTTTCACTGTACTGGGGCCAGGTGAATTTTTGAAGCGTTTACCACGAAAAATGCAGCATGTTCTACTTTTTCTTTCTGGAACTAACCGCACTGGTGTGAACTATGTCATTGAAAACCATAGAACCTACTTTCCATGCGTTTTAGATGCATAAAAAAGGGCACTGGACTGCATGTGATGTGAACCGGCCCTTAAAAAAAAAAAAAGCACTTGAAAGCATCAAAAATGCATAAAAAAAAAATCAAAAACGTGTTAAAAACGCACATACAGAAATGCATCCAGACTGCATTTTTATGGTGGCAACTGGCCAATAATGTCAATACAAATCGCTAGAAAAGATGAGAGAAGACTAACTGTCCCCAGACACGTCCCCCTGCGTGGAAAGTGCGCACAGCATACCACAGCAACAATGATCAGAGAGCGGGGGAAATTCCGTGGTATGGAAGTTCATTTATCCCATTCTGTAAATGTCAAGGCAAGGACCCTAGAGGACAGCGTGCTACTGTACCCACACATTCCAGGGCGCCCACACATTGGGGAGAGACTGAGCACCGCCGGAGGGGGCATGGAAGAGCCGACATGCAGGATGAGAAAATAATATAATAGTAAAACTAATACAATATTAGTACTAAAAATAATATAAATAATAACAATAATGATGATGCAATAGTAACACCAATACAAAATAGTACTAAAATTAATATAAATAATATAATAGTAACTACTGATGTACATGCATGTATGTTTTTGCTCTGGGGTGCACCCCTTAATGCAATAATCTGCGCACAGCTATGACCAGGGCCGCCACCAGGAATTATGGGGCCCCTTACACAGCTTCAGGCATTGCCCCCTGGAGCAGAGAACCTGGGGGGTGCCGCTAATTGAGAAGCAGGGGGGGGACCTCTGGGCCCCTTAAAAAAAAAAAATGAAATATATATATATATATTTTATTAAAGGGCCCAGAGGTGCCCGGATGGCAACCCTGCTTATATATTATATATATATATATATATATATATATATATATATATATATATATATATATATATATATTTTTTTATCATTATTATTTTTTTTATTATTATTATTAAAGAACCCAGAGGTCCCCAGGGCCTCGGATGGGTACCCCCCTTTTTTATAATATATGTATATATATATATATATATATATATATATATATATATATATATATATAAATAACAATTAAAAAAAAAAGGGGGGTAGCCATCCGGGGCCCTGGGTCCTTTAATAATAAAAAATATATATATATATATATATATATATAAGCAGGGTTGCCATCCGAGCGCCTCTGGGCCCTTTAATAAAAAAAATTATATATATATATATATATATATATATATATATATATATATATATATATATATATATATATATATATATATATATATATTTTTATTAAAGGGCCCAGAGGTCCCCAGGGCCCTGGATGGCAACCCCCCTTTTTTTTATAAAATATATATATATATATATATATATATATATATATATATATATATATATATATATATATATATATATATATATATATATATATATATATATATATATATATATATATAATTTTTTTATTTATTTTTTTTAAAAAATAAATACAAAAAAGGGGGGTTGCCATCCAGGGCCCTGGGGACCTCCGGGCCCCTCACAGGTGCCTGTACCCCCCTGATGGCGGCCCTGCCCTATGACCCCGGTATTTAGCATCAAAATGATAATGTATATTTACAGTAAGGCGGTCGGCAAATACAATTAAAAAATAAATAAAAATCAGCATCCGAACGCGGCCGTTTTATGGAGCCCGCAGAAGGGCAGAGTCCACAGCGCATTCACAGTAATAGGGGGAAATTTGTTTATTAAAGATAAACAGAGGACACCGTTGGTTATCCTGTAAAGGGAGAAGTCACGCTACTGTGATAAGATTGGCAGGATATCGGGAAGGGTAAAGGTCGGCCCATAATGCAATAATCCACACAAGAAAGATCGTAAACGCATCACGCACGCAGAAAACTATCCGATGGGATGAAAGGGACATAAAACGACAAGCCGGCTTCTATATAAGAAGGTTCGGGAATATTTTATCACTTATTATGCTCTCTGGCTTGTAGCACCACAGCATTGGCACTTCACCCCCGGAAGATTTACCCGCCTTCATGACCAGGCCATTGTTTTTTTTTCTTTCGATAGGGCACTGCGTTTACTTTAACTGACCATTGTGCGATCGTGTGACGCTGTACCCAAATAAAATTGATTTTTTTTTTTGCCCACATATAGAGCTGCGGTTTAAATATTTTTGTGCAATAAACAAAAAAAAGACCAACATTTTTGAAAAAATAAACAAATAAAACAATGGCCCAGATTCTCGTAGAACGGCGTAACTTAGGGCGGGCGTAACGTATCTCATTTACATTACGCCGCCGCAAGTTTTTTCAGGCAAGTGCTTTATTCACAAAGAACTTGCCTGTAAAGTTGCAGCGGCGTAGCGTAAATCACCCGGCGCAAGCCTAATTCAAATTAGGCGGGTAGGGGGCGTGTAGCATTCAAATTAAGCGCGTTCCCGCGCCGAACGTACTGCGCATGCGCCATCCGTAAAATATCCCAGGGTGCATTGCTCCAAATGACGTCGCAAGGACGTCATTGGTTTCGATGTGAACGTAAATGGCGTCCAGCCCCATTCACGGACGACTTACGCAAACGACGTAAATTTATAAATTTCGACGCGGGAACGACGGCCATACTTAACATTGGTTGCCCCTCATATAGCAGGGGCAACTTTACGCCGGAAAAGCCTAACGTAAACGTCGTAACTTTACTGCGTCGGCCGCGCGTACGTTGGGGAATTCGCATATCTAGCTAATTTGCATATTTGAAGGAGAAAACGACGGAGGCGACACCTAGCGGACAAAAAAAAAAACGCATTTTAGATCCGACGGCGTAAGAGCCTTACGCCTGTCGGATCTAATTGATATCTATGCGTAACTGATTCTAAGAATCAGTCGCATAGATACGACGGCCCAGATTAGGACTTACGACGGCGTACATGGCGTTGCGCCGTCGTAAGCACTTTGAGAATCTGGGCCAATATTTTTTACTTTCTGCTATAAAACATATCCAATAAAAAAATATCAAAAAAATCGAATTTCTTCATCAGCTTAGACCAATATGTATTCTGCTATATGTTTTTGATGAAAAAAAAAAAACTCCCAATAACCGTATATATTTATTAGTTTACACCAAAAGTTATCGCGTCTACATACTATGAGACGGATTTATGGAATTTTTTTACTAGTAATGACGGCGATCAATGATTTATAGAGGGACAGCGACATTGCAGCGGTAGAAGTATCAAAAGCGATTTTCCACAGCCATTTATTCATAAATCCTTCAGTTTAGAGTCCATATAAAAAAGATTGTAGCAATGTGATTGGTTGTGTGACCATAAAATTATTTCACTCATTAAAATGCAAATCAATTAGTTCAGAGGTTAGTGAAAAAATTTAATTATAGATGCAAATCCAAAATTGCCTGACATTTCGACATGTCCACCAAGTTTGGAACACATAGGGCCAGATTCTTGTAGGAGATACGCCGTCGTATCTCTGAGTCTGAGCCGTCGTATCTTGGCGCCCGATTCAAAGAATCAGATATGCCAAAATTTCTCTAAGATACGACCAGCGTAAGTCTCCTACGCCGTCGTATCTTAACTGCATATTTACGCTGGCCGCTAGGGGCGTGTACGCTGATCTACGCCTAGAAATATGTAAATCAGCTAGATACGCCTATTCACGAACGTACGCCCGGTCGTCGCAGTACAGATACGCCATTTACGTTAGGCTTTTTCCGACGTAAAGTAACCCCTGCTCTATGAGGCGTACCAATGTTAGGTATAGACGTCGGAACAGCGTCAAATTTTTTACGTTTTACGTCGTTTGCGCAAGTCGATCGCGAATAGGGCTGGGCGTCATTTACGTTCACGTCGAAAGCATTGGCTTTTTGCGGGTTAATTTGGAGCATGCGCACTGGGATACTTTCACGGACGGCGCATGCGCCGTTCATAAAAAGCGTCATTTACGTGGGGTCACAATAAACTAACATAACACACGCCCACATCTTCCACATTTGAATTAGGCGGGCTTACGCCGGCCTATTTACGCTACGCCGCCGCAACTTTGCTTTGAGAATACGGCACTTGCCTGTCAAAGTTGCGGAGGCGTAACGTAAATAGGATACGTTACGCCCGCACAAAGATGCACGCTTCTACGTGAATCCGGGCCTTAATTCTGTGATTTATGTGTTTTAGTAATAAAGGGGGGTTTCTATTAACCGATTAGCGCCTTGTGTTGGGCATTTAGGTTTATTGACGAGTGTTGGAGTGATGGGCAGTATCGGAGACGTGTCGTCTTTAATTACCTACCAATCCCTATAGAAGATACTTTTTTCCTCCTTTGTTTTAAACTAGAAATGTTTGCAACGCTGGACAGCTTTGTCTGTGTGGTTAGAAGTTCTCTGTGGTTTGGTGACGACGACATCCTTCCTCCATACTAGATCCTCTTCCTGATAAATATCTGCAGATAGATACGCAACTATCTGATGACAGGTGGAAGAAAACGGTGTATTATTTTATCGCACAACAAAAGGAAAAGAAGGCAAGAAAGAGAGAAGAGAGAGAAAAGAGAGAGGGAGAGAGAGAAAAGAGAGAGAGAGAAAAGAGAGAGAGAGAGAGAGAGAGAGAGAGAGAGAGAGAAAGGAGAGAGAAAGGAGAGAAGAGAGGAGAGAAGAGAGAGAGAAAAGAGAGAAGAGAGAGAAGAAAAGAGAGAGATAGAGAAAAAAGAGAGAGAGAGAGAGAGAGAGAGAGAGAGAGAGAGAGAGAGAGAGAGAGAGAAAGGAGAGAGAAAGGAGAGAAGAGAGGAGAGAAGAGAGAGAGAAAAGAGATAAAAAGAGAGAGAGAGAAAATACCATATTTGCCGGCGTATAATTGCACAAAAATATTTAAACCGCAGCTCTATATGTGGGCAAAAAAATGTCATCCAATTTATTTGGGTACAGCGTAACACGATCGCACAATGGTTTTGGGATTGACTCGCCGTATAAGACGACCCCCTTCCTACTAGTCATGCCTCGCCTCACCTCACTGTGCCATTACATGCCTCACTGTGCCACCATTACATGCCAGACTGTGCCACCATTACATGCCAGACTGTGCCACCATTACATGCCAGACTGTGCCATTACATACCTCACTGTGCCACCATTACATTCCAGACTGTGCCACCATTACATGCCAGACTGTGCCGCCATTACATGCCTCACTGTGCCATTACATACCTCACTGTGCCACCATTACATGCCAGACTGTGCCACCATTGCATGCCTCACTGTGCCACCATTACATGCCTCACTGTGCCACCATTACATGCCTCACTGTGCCGCCATTACATGCCTCACTGTGCCACCATTACATGCCTCACTGTGCCACCATTACATGCCTCACTGTGCCACCATTACATGCCTCACTGTGCCACCATTACATGCCTCCACGATCCCTTACCTTATCCCTGACCCAACCAGCAGAGGTGACGCTTGCCTAGCTTGTGTGTCAAGCTAGGGACCGATTCTGGTCAGCAGGGGTGAAGCTTGAAGGTATCCAAAGTGCCAGGCTAGGGACCCAGCAAGGAAGCGTGGGCGACGCTTGAGGGAGTTACCGCTGCGGAAGCCTTAAGGAGCTCACAGGATTCAGTGTCAGTGAATCAGAGGGTCTAGTGAGAGACCAGGAGCTCAGTATTGAACTACAAGGATCAGTTGTAGTGGAGCTAAAATAAATGTTGCATTTGAGGTAGGAACTGTTAAAGGGTTGTTACCATAGGAGACAGCAATCCTGCATGTGCAGAAGTGGTGCCTTGCTGGGACCTTTCTCTGTACGGCTGTCCTCCTATTGAAGTCTCGGCGTCTGTCAAGTGAGTTTGCAACTATCCAAGGGTGTTCTGGACCCCAACGCTCTTTCCCTCAAAATAAATAAAACCTCTTTTACATCCAAGAAATTACTTTTGAAGGCTGTCAGCTATCTTTGGCCTTGGAGGTTCTCATCAGACTAAAAAGAGGTAAAAGACTTTCCTACATTTGGCGCCCAACGTGGGGCTAAGGTGTCTTTGCAGCAGTCGCCTATGGAAAACAGCTTCAGCTCCATCGGGACTTCGCCTGGCTCCGTGGGAAGGTGGCAAGTAACATTTACCCTTCTTATAGACTGTGTTTTCGTGTGTACCATCAGTGTGGGGAAGAACAACCAAGTCTCATTGCTCATGGGAGAGAATCAGCCGGGTCTTTTGATACTTCCCGCCAGTGCTGTAAGAGGTTAAAACAAGCCCCAAAATGGACTCCGTTACAGTTTTGGCACACCACAGCAAGAAGGAGGCGGCGCCACAGTTCCCAAGAAACATTTTCACCAATCCGTTGGCAGTGGGAGGAGCTCCCGCTCTGCAGAGGAGGGTGCATTAATATTCGGATCGCCATCTTGGGTTCACATGCTGAGACCTCGTGGGCCGAAAGGTGACATGGCACACTTGGGAGCCCCAAGATTCAAAGTCCCTCAACCCATGTTTGCCGAATACGACCCACAGGAAATGGCCCGCTTCTTCGCCTCTGGAACCACAGTTACCGACATTCGGATGGTACCGAAGGGTGAGATTGCTTTGCATACAGTATATTTCAGAGTTTTGCAGCTAATGGGGCTTGTCCGTCGACGTTTTTTTCCAGGTTTGTCCTATTCAGGCGCCCTTGGAGCCAATGCTGTTAGTGTGGGGAGTTGTTGCCGATAGCTGCCAGGCCGCCGTTGCCATTACCATTGCGGATATGCCACTATGGATGAGCCTATCTCCACCACCGAAGCTGTCAATTCTGACAGTTCTACCTCAGGAAGATTCATCCTCCAAAGAACCAGAAGTGTCGGATACTGCGGTGGAAATGTTAGTGCCCACTGTCACCGTTTCTTCAGAGGCATCCACAGTGACCGCAAGTCCGGAACAGGTGGTACCAGTCCACCTTTCTCCTAAAGAGGGACAGGCATCTACTTCAGCTGCTACCGCAGATGTCACTACTACAGAAGGTGGCGGGCCTACGGTAAGGTGACCAGATTTTAACAATTAAATACAGGGACATATTTATTTTTTTATTGGCAAATGGCACAGGACTCAATAATATACAGAGCCCTGGGCACAGGACTGCATAATACACAGAGCCCTGGGCACAGGCCTGCATAATACACAGAGCCCTGGGCACCGGTCTGCATAATACACAGAGCCCTGGGCACAGGACTGCATAATACACAGAGCCCTGGGCACAGGACTGCATAATACACAGAGCCCTGGGCACATGCCTGCATAATACACAGAGCCCTGGGCACAGGCCTGCATAATACACAGAGCCCTAGGCACAGGCCTGCATAATACACAGAGCCCTGGGCACAGGGCTGCATAATACACAGAGCCCTGGGCACAGGCCTGCATAATACACAGAGCCCTGGGCACAGGCCTGCATAATACACAGAGCCCTGGGCACAGGCATGCATAATACACAGAGCCCTGGGCACACGCCTGCATAATACACAGAGCCCTGGGCACAGGACTTCATAATACACAGAGCCCTGGGCACAGGACTGCATAATACACAGAGCGTTGGGCACAGGACTGCATAATACAAAGAGCCCTGGGCACAGGACTGCATAATACACAGCCCTGGGCACAGGCTTGCATAATACACAGAGCTCTGGGCACAGGACTGCATAATACACAGAGCTCTGGGCACAGGACTGCATAATACACAGAGCCCTGGGCACAGGGCTGCATAATACACAGAGCCCTGGGCACAGAACTACATAATACACAGAGCCCTGGGCACAGGACTGCATAATACACAGAGCGTTGGGCACAGGAGTCGGACTGCATAATACACAGAGCTCTGGGCACAGGACTGCCTAATACACAGCCCTGGGCACAGGACTGCATAATACACAGAGCCCTGGGCACAACACTGCATAATACACAGAGCCCTGGGCACAGGACTGCATAATACACAGAGCCCTGGGCACAGGACTGCATAATACACAGAGCCCTGGGCACAGGACTGCATAATACACAGAGCCCTGGGCACAGGACTGCATAATACACAGAGCCCTGGGCACAGGACTGCATAATACACAGAGCCCTGGGCACAGGACTGCATAATACACAGAGCCCTGGGCACAGGACTGCATAATACACAGAGCCCTGGGCACAGGACTGCATAATACACAGAGCCCTGGGCACATGCCTGCATAATGCACAGAGCCCTGGGCACAGGACTGCATAATACACAGAGCCCTGGGCACATGACTGCATAATACACAAAGCGCTGGGTACAGGACTGCATGGGATGCCCTGTCTACAATAATCCGACCCTGAATCCGGGGACAAAACCGAGGACAGACTTGGTCCGGGGACGGTATCCTCAGTCCGGGGACAGTATCCTCAGTCTGGGGACTGTCCTCGGAAACCGGGGATGTCTGGTCACCCTAGCCTACGGCCAGGGCCGGATTAACAATGGGGCTGATGGAGCTGCAGCTCCAGGCCCCTTTCTCAAGATAGGCCCATTTGCCCAAAAAAAAAAAAAAAAATTTTTTTTTTTTTTTTTTTTAAGATTTTTTTTTTCCAAGATCGAATTTGGGGGGTTGTAGCTCGATGACCAGAGGTCACAGAAACCCCACATTTGGCGGTAGGCATGGGAAGAGCTACCCCACAACTGGTTAAAATATGGGACGGCTATCATATATGTCTGATACGGGCCTGCTTGCACAGCCTGTCAGAAGCTACATTCAGAGCGGCCAATATAAATACAAGCTGACACACTGCAGCAGACTGATAGGATCACAGTGCTTATAATAATTATTTGTATATTACTCATGGTAATTAACCCCTTGCCACCCAGGCCAATTCTGACACTTCTCTACTACATGTAAAAATCATCATTTGTTTTTTGGTGGTCTTTGCACTTTTTATGTTGCAGGGTACAGAGCTGCACGATTCTGGCTAAAATGAGAATTGCAATTTTTTTGCTTAGAAGATAGATGACGATTCTCTCACGATTGTTGCGGCGTAACATCATCTTTCACATTAAAACAACAAAAAAAAAAAATGGGCTAACTTCACTGTTTTGTTTTTATGGTTTTTATTATTCATTGAAGTGGGAAAATGCAGTGTGACATAACATATTGCAGCAATAGCCATTGTATTCCCTAGAGTCTCTGCTAAAATATATATAATGTTTGGCGGTTCCAAGTAATTTTCTAGCAAATAATATTGCTTTCTAACTTAAGAAACAAGTGTTGGACTTTAAGTGGTTAAATTTAGTTACAATGTTAGTTAGTTACAATGTTTCATTTTGTTTACAAACTTCGCAGACTGCCCAGATTTGTTCTTTACACACAGAAGTGTATCCCTTTGATCTAAGAAGGAAGTGTCAGTTACAATGTTTCCTGTTAAAAACTTGGCAGACTGCCCAGATATTTTCTTTTGACAGCTGAAAGTCTCTCCACTTGTTATATGAAAGAATCAGCAAACTCTGCATTGAAGATCGTCAGGGGGGTTGAATCGAGATCACGATTTTTTTTAACGATTAATTGTGCAGCTCTAGCACGGTATTTGCGCAGCAATTTTTCAAACATGTTTTTTTGGAAAAAAATGTTTCATTCATTAAAAAAACAGTTAGTTAGTTAAGTTAGCACAATTTTTTTTGGTATCCTAAGCGATGCTTTACATTTTTTTAGGTTACATGTTTAGAGTTACAGAGGAGGTCTAGTACTAGAATTATTGTTCTCGCTCTAACGATCGTGGCGTATGTAACCTGTGTGTATCTGGCTCTGATACTACCAGTGCCTACCCAGCCACTGACTAGTATCTCTCCCCAGCCTGTCCCCACACACCCTCTCACCTGCTGACCTGTGGATGGGGGAATCACTCCTGCAGTGTTATTGTGTTCTGCCAGTGCGTACAATGATCAGTGTTGCTAACTTTAGCTGGCAGCACTGATTGTTTTAAGAAAAAAAAACAGGCTGGTTGTACTCAAGTTGATTAATAGATTGACTTGTGTAAAACCAGCTAGCCCATACATAGATTGACTATGGCTGGTCTCTGCATAATTGACGTATATTCAATCCATGTATGACCCGCTTAACCACTACTCAGTCCCTAAATATCCTTCCACTCCTGTACATAGTGCTCACTGTCATACTCTCCACACTCCTCTCCTGTACATAGTGCCCACTGTCATACTCTCCACACTTCTCTCCTATACATAGTACCCACTGTCATACCCTACACACTCCTCTCCTGTACATAGTGCCCACTGTCATACCCTCCACACTCCTCTCCTATACATAGCGCCCACTGTCATACCCTTCACACTCCTCTCCTGTACATAGTGCCTGCTGTCATACACTCCTCTCCTGTACATACTGCTCACTGTCGCACCCTCCACACTCCTCTCCTGTACATACTGCTCACTGTCATACCCTCCACACTCCTCTCCTATACATAGTGCCCACTGTCATACCCTCCACACTCCTCTCCTATACATAGTGTTCACTGTCATACCCTCCACACTCCTCTCCTATACATAGAGCCCACTATCATACCGTCTACATTCCTCTCCTGTACATACTGCCCACTGTCATACCCTCCACACTCCTCTCCTGTACATACTGCCCCATCATACCCTCCACACTTCTCTCTGGTACGTACTACCCTCTTTCATACCCCCTCACTCTTCCTGTACATACTGCCCATTGTCATACCCTTCACACTCCTCTCCTGTACATAGTGCCCACTGTTAGACCCTCCACATTCCTCTCCCTCACCTGCACATACTTCCCACTTATATACCGTCCATACTCCTCCCCTATTTCGCTTACCCACAAAAACAGTTCTTTAAAATTATACTGAATATCCTCAATGTTTCCAGCTCTAGAATGGACACACTTTTGTTAGTTCAACTAAAGGAAATATCAGTTCTCATATTTGTTCTGCCCCATTATTAGTACTCATTTAATTTTGTGATTACTACTATGATGTATAGAGGAACATCGGGGATCTCAGCTACTCTAAATATAGCACTTATATAAAAAAGTGGCCCTGAAAATATTTTTTAAATGTTGGCAACTGTGCACTTAGGCACTGCCCAAGGGCCACCGTCCACCGGGTCAGTAGGGGGCCCCATGAGAGGCTCCTGGGATCCTGTGATAATAAAGCGGTAGTAAACTTTCCTGACATTACTACTTTTTAGAGGCCCTGGGGTAGGTTATGCCACAACGTACAAGTATGCACAGCATATTAGCACATTAGTGTACACTTCAATTTTCAGACTGAGCCCTCCAGTGCTGCGATGAATCAGGCGGGGCCCGGGCGCTTCCATCTTCACCCGGTCTTCCTTCTGGGTTCTGTGCCTTTGGTCACTTGCCTTGGCTGGGCTGCGTTCATGTCATTCCCACGCATTTATTTATTATTTATTACACCCCATTCACACCTCCGCGACAAAACGCCCGACGCCGGCCGCTCGTGCCGCTGGAGGGGAGAATTCCCATTGCTGTCTATGAGGTGGTTCACATCTCATAGACGTTCGGCCATACAAAGCAATAGGAAGGATTTGTAAAAAAAAAAGTTACACTATTCGCGGCAAAATACGCCGCGTACGCGGCGTTACTTGTCGCGGAGGTGTGAATGCAGCCTAAAAGGCCCCACCAAAATCCTCAGCACCAGGCCCATGATGTTCTTAATCTGGCCCTGCCTACGGCCATTACTCGTTTGGCTCAATACATTCAGTCATCACGAGCCCAGCAAGGCGGGCGGTCTCGGATCCTTCCCCAGCAATGTTTGAAGCCGGTAAGTAAAGAAGGAAAGATTGAAGCCCGTGATGATTAAAGTATCAGTGATGCGTAGTTGTCATGATGTGTTGAACTTTAAAGGAAAAGTTCATCGCAGGTGAAGTTGCAACAGTTTCAAGAATTGTGTACGCAAGTTGTTACTGCCGAGACGTGGAGAAGAATGGATGCCCCAGTGTTGCTTATTCCGAGTCTATTCATTGACTTAAGGTTTATAATGTTACTTTTCGCAAAGAGACTTTAACCACTTCAGCCCTGGAGGATTTGGCTGCCAAGAGACCAGGCCACTTTTTGCGATTCGGCACTGCGTCGCTTTAACTGACAATCGCGCGGTCGTGCGACGTGGCTCCCAAACAAAATTGGCGTCCTTTTTTCCCCACAAATAGAGATTTCTTTTGGTGGTATTTGATCACCTCTGCTGTTTTAATTTTTTGCGCTATAAACAAAAATAGAGCGTCAATTTAGAAGAAAAATATATATTTTTTACTTCTTGCTATAATAAATATCCCCCAAAAAATATATATAAAAAAAAAAAAATTTCCCTCAGTTTAGGTCGATACGTATTCTTCTACATATTTTTGGTAAAAAAAAAAAAAACGCAATAAGCGTTTATTGATTGGTTTGCGCAAAAGTTATAGCGCCTACAAAATAGGGGATAGTTTTATGGCATTTTTATTAATATTTTATTTTTACTAGTAATGGCGGCAATCAGCGATTTTTATCGTGACTGCAAC
Organism: Rana temporaria; assembly: GCF_905171775.1. Classification (NCBI taxonomy): domain Eukaryota; kingdom Metazoa; phylum Chordata; class Amphibia; order Anura; family Ranidae; genus Rana; species Rana temporaria. The sequence continues at coordinate 138,519,677 of NC_053500.1, read as the reverse complement.
ATTGCGGCAGACACATCGGACACTTTTGATGCCATTTTTGGGACCATTCACATTCATACAGCGATCAGTGCTATAAAAATGCACCGATTACTGTGTAAATGTGACTGTCAGGGAAGCGGTTAACCACTAGGGGGCTAAGAAGGGGTTAAGTGTGTCCTAAGGAGTGATTCTAACTGTTAGGGGCCGCCCCCTAACAGTTAGAATCACTCCTTAGGACACACGTAACCCCTTCTTAGCCCCCTAGTGGTTAACCGCTTACTGTGACGCGACAGAGATCACTGCTCCCGATGAGAGGGAGCAGACGATCAGTGTCCTGTTGCTAGGCAGAACAGGGAAATGCCTTGTTTACAAAGACATCCCCCTCGTTCTGCCGTTCCGTGACCCGATCGCGGGACCCTGGCGTACATTTAGTCCGCGGCTCCTGCGGGCATGGAGACCGCGGCGGGCGCGCGGGCGTGCCGCGCTATGCATACTAGCTTATTATGCCTTTGTCTTGCAGGTTTTTTTTTTTTTTAGGGTTTACAACCACTTTAAACTCAGGGGAGAGCAGAAAGGTTTCTCTATTGTCCTCGTGTGTCCTTTTCCCTAAAGCGGTTGTGGTGGCGATTGTGCCAAATGCTCTATCCTGTGTACCTCCATTGGCATATTTCCCAATTTTTGTGTAATTTCCGCATAAGTGCAAATCCTGTTTCCTTTCATTTACATCTTGTAATAGTATTTCTTATTTTTTTGCCCATCTAGTGAAATATATATATATTATATATTATTTAGAATTATAATTCCGGGACCATTAGCTGGAGCTCCAAGCACAGTCCAGACCCATAAACTACATCTGCTGCAGGTCCAGTTTAGAGGAATACCCAACAACATCCATCTTCAGTTTGTAAGATGCTCCAGCACTCGAGTGCGTTTATTCAGGTGACATTCCAAGTAATTATCCTCACAGGGTGCGTCAGGAGGGCGGGGCTTGGGGGGCTGGAGCTCCGAATGGGTCCCCAAAAAGCCCCGAGTCTATGGCATGCAGCATTCAATTGTTATCGCCCCGAGCGCCGGGACCGATCTGATCCCGAGCGCCGCCGAGTGTGTCAGAGTTCCGCCGGGTGCGGCTGAATGCCATAGCGGAGCCTGCAGCGCCTATGATGGACGTCCCACTGGTCCAATGCTGGGACCGTCCATTATAGGCGCTGCAGGCTCCAGAAGGCGGGAATTACATTGCGGCCGCCGTGTCACATCCCCGCTCGGGTGGGCGGCTCTCTTCTCCCCCTCTGACCGACTGACTGCCTGATGCGACACCACACCCCACTGCTGAGCTGAGGTAGGTCAGACAGTGTATGTATGTCAGGGTATGTAGGTCAGTGTATGTAGGTCATGCAGGTCAGGGTATGTAGGTCATGCAGGTCAGGGTATGTAGGTCAGTGTATGTAGGTCATGCAGGTCAGGGTATGTAGGTCAGGTAGATCAGTGTATGTAGGTTATGCAGGTCAGTGTATGTCGGTCAGGGTATGTAGGTCATTGTATGTAGGTCAGGGTTTGTAGGTCAGGCAGGTCAGTGTTTGTAGGTCAGGTAGGTTAGTGTATGTAGGTTATGTAGGACAGTGTATGTAGGTCATTATATGTAGGTCAGGCAGGTCAGTGTATGTAGGTCAGATAGGTCAGTGTATGTAGGTCAGGCAGGTCGGCGTATGTAGGTCAGGTAGGTTAGTGTATGTAGGTTATGTAGGTCAGGGTTTGTAGGTCAGGTAGTTCAGGGTATGTAGGTCAGGGTATGTACAGTAGGTTAGGCAGGTCAGTGTATGTAGGTCAGGTAGGTTAGTGTATGTAGGTTATGTAGGACAGTGTATGTAGGTCATTGTATGTAGGTCAGGTAGGTCGGTGTATGTAGGTCAGGCAGGTCGGTGTATGTAGGTCAGTGTATGTAGGTCAGGCAGGTCAGTGTATGTAGGTCAGTGTATGTAGGTCAGGCAGGTCGGTGTATGTAGGTCGGTGTACGTAGGTCAGGCAGGTCGGTGTATGTAGGTCAGGCAGGTCGGTGTATGTAGGTCAGTGTATGTAGGTCAGGCAGGTCAGTGTATGTAGGTCAGTGTATGTAGGTCAGGCAGGTCGGTGTATGTAGGTCGGTGTACGTAGGTCAGGCAGGTCGGTGTATGTAGGTCAGGCAGGTCGGTGTATGTAGGTCAGGCAGGTCGGTGTATGTAGGTCAGGCAGGTCGGTGTATGTAGGTCAGGCAGGTCGGTGTATGTAGGTCAGGCAGGTCGGTGTATGTAGGTCAGGCAGGTCGGTGTATGTAGGTCAGGCAGGTCGGTGTATGTAGGTCAGGCAGGTCGGTGTATGTAGGTCAGGCAGGTCGGTGTATGTAGGTCAGGCAGGTCGGTGTATGTAGGTCAGATAGGTCAGTGTATGTAGGTCAGGCAGGTCGGCGTATGTAGGTCAGGTAGGTTAGTGTATGTAGGTTATGTAGGTCAGGGTTTGTAGGTCAGGTAGTTCAGGGTATGTAGGTCAGGGTATGTACAGTAGGTTAGGCAGGTCAGTGTATGTAGGTCAGGTAGGTTAGTGTATGTAGGTTATGTAGGACAGTGTATGTAGGTCATTGTATGTAGGTCAGGTAGGTCGGTGTATGTAGGTCAGGCAGGTCGGTGTATGTAGGTCAGTGTATGTAGGTCAGGCAGGTCAGTGTATGTAGGTCAGTGTATGTAGGTCAGGCAGGTCGGTGTATGTAGGTCGGTGTACGTAGGTCAGGCAGGTCGGTGTATGTAGGTCAGGCAGGTCGGTGTATGTAGGTCAGTGTATGTAGGTCAGGCAGGTCAGTGTATGTAGGTCAGTGTATGTAGGTCAGGCAGGTCGGTGTATGTAGGTCGGTGTACGTAGGTCAGGCAGGTCGGTGTATGTAGGTCAGGCAGGTCGGTGTATGTAGGTCAGGCAGGTCGGTGTATGTAGGTCAGGCAGGTCGGTGTATGTAGGTCAGGCAGGTCGGTGTATGTAGGTCAGGCAGGTCGGTGTATGTAGGTCAGGCAGGTCGGTGTATGTAGGTCAGGCAGGTCGGTGTATGTAGGTCAGGCAGGTCGGTGTATGTAGGTCAGGCAGGTCGGTGTATGTAGGTCAGGCAGGTCGGTGTATGTAGGTCAGGTAGGTCAGTGTATGTAGGTCAGGTAGGTCAGTGTATGTAGGTCAGGCAGGTCAGTGTATGTAGGTCAGGTAGGTCAGTGTATGTAGGTCAGGCAGGTCGGTGTATGTAGGTCAGGCAGGTCGGTGTATGTAGGTCAGGCAGGTCGGTGTATGTAGGTCAGGCAGGTCGGTGTATGTAGGTCAGGTAGGTCAGTGTATGTAGGTCAGGTAGGTCAGTGTATGTAGGTCAGGCAGGTCAGTGTATGTAGGTCAGGTAGGTCAGTGTATGTAGGTCAGGCAGGTCGGTGTATGTAGGTCAGGCAGGTCGGTGTATGTAGGTCAGGCAGGTCGGTGTATGTAGGTCAGGCAGGTCGGTGTATGTAGGTCAGTATGCTCACAGGGGCGTCAGGAGGGTGGGGCTTGGGGGGCTGGAGCCCCAAATGTGTCAAAAGTGTCCGCCATAACGTTGCAGTCCCAATAAAAATCGCAGATCGCAGCCATTTCTAGTAAAAAAAATAAATAATAAAAAATAATAATTCTGTCCCCTATTTTGTAGGCGCTATAACTTTTGCGCAAACCAGTCGCTTATTGCGATTTTTTTTTTTTACCAAAAATATATAGAAGAATACGTATCGGCCTAAACTGAGAAAAAAAAAATGTTTTTTTTTTTTTTAAATTGGGATATTTATTATAGCAACAAGTAAAAAATATTGTATTTTTTTCAAAATTGTCGCTCTTTTTTGTTTATAGCGCAAAAAACTAAAAACCGCAGAGGCGATCAAATACCACCAAAAGAAAGCTCTATTTGTGGGGAAAAAAGGACGCCAATTTTGCTTGGGAGCCACGTCACACGACCGCGCAATTGTTAGTTAAAGCGACGCAGTGCCGGAAGCTGAAATTTCACCTGGGCAGGAGGGGGGTATATGTGCCCAGTAAGCAAGTGGTTAAAATAAAACCCAGGTGATGACAGACAATGTAATTTTAGATTTAGGTTTACGGAACACAAAAGGTGTGATATGGCCAATTGTTCCCTAAATGTGGAAAATTCTCTTTGACCCGTTGCTGCAATTATTTGTCTTTATTAAATTTGGACACTTGAGGACAAAGTGACCCGACACTAGCAGTAGAAGAAGAATGAGCTATAAATATATAAATTCAAAACGCGTCGGCACAGCATTGTCTTGTATGTCAATTTTTTTCGGTAGTCTTTCATCATCATGTATACTGCGTCTGATTTTTAACTTTGTCTATATAATCACCCTTTTAACCAGTTCCAAATAAAAATATACCTTTTACTTACCGCAACAGTTGTGGACGCCCTACAAAGTCCCATAAATCGTCTATCGATCTTAATGCCCCCCCCCCCGGACCATTTGGCTGCCCAAAGACCAGAGCACTTTTTGCGATTTCGCCAACTGCGTCGCTTAAAACTGACAATTGCGCGGTCGTGCGACGCGTGGCTCCCAAACAAAATTGACGTCCTTTTTTCCCTCCCCCCCCACAAATAGAGCTTTCTTTTGGTGGTATTTGATCACCTATGCGGTTTTTATTTTTTGCGCTATAAACATAAATAGTGCGACAATTTTGAAAAACAAAATTAATATTTTTTCCCTTTTTTCTATAATAAATATGCCCCCCCCCCAAAAAATCTATAAAAAAAAAAACATTTTTTCCTCAGTTTAGGCCAATACGTATTCTTCTACATATTTTTGTTAAAAAATAAAAAAATAAAATCGCAATAAGCGTTTGATTGGTTTGCGCAAAAGTTATAGGCCCAGATTCACAGAGAGCGGGCGCACATTACACCGCCGTAGCGCAAACAATATACGATACGCCAACGCAGCGCAGAGAGGCGAGGCAAGCATGGGATTCACAAAGCCACTGCTCCCAAAACTGCGCTGGGTTTCGAAGGCGTACGCCGGCGTAGGTGGAAGTGGGGGCGTGAGCCATGCAAATGAGGGCTGAGCGCCAAACAGATACGTATCACGAACTGCGCATGCGCCGTGACGTGGACGCATCCCTCTGCGCGTGCTCACAACCACGTCGAAACAACTGCCTAAACTACGCCGGATCACTGCGTACAGCGAGAACGTAACCTACGCCCAGCCAGACACGTCCACTGTGAAATACGCCGGCTTGTGTTCCCTGGTGCAAACCTTTGCATGTCTGGTGCTGGGTTACACCTCCTTTATGGGGAATAACTTTACGCCGGACTTACAACTTACGCGCACTGCGTCAGGCGCACGTATGTTCGCGAATCGCCGTATTTTTACTCATTTGCATATTTGAATGGCTAATCAATGGGAGCGCCACCATGCGTCCAGCCTAAATGTGCGCACATCCTACGCCGGCGTAGGCAAGTTACGTTGGCAGGGTGAAGCCTATTTCTTAGTTTGTGGGTCTGGCGCACAGATACGACGGCGCACATTTGCACTTACGTCGGAGTAACTTGTTATACGTCGGCGTAAGTGCTTTGTGAATCCGGGCCAAAGCGTTAATAAAAATGGCATAAAACTATCCCCTATTTTGTAAATAATACATGTTTTACTAGTAATGGCGGCGATCAGTGATTTTTATCGTGACTGCGACATTATGGCGGTCACATCGGACACTTTTGGCCCTATTTTGGGACCATTCACATTTATACAGCGATCAGTGCTATAAAAATGCACTGATTACTGTGTAAATGTGACTGGCAGTGAAGGGGTTAACCACTAGGGGGCTAGGAAGGGGTTAAGTGTGTCCTAGGGAGTGATTCTAACTGTTAGGGGATGTGGCTACGAGTGACACGTCACTGTTTTCTGCCGATGAGAAGGAGCAGACGATCAGTGACATGTCACTAGGAAGAACGGGGAGATGTTGTGTTTACACTGTCATCTCCCCGTTCTTCAGCTCGGTGACCCGATCGCGGGACACCGGTGGACATCGAGTCTGCGGGTCCGGCGGGCACGGTGATGAAGCTCCTGTACGCCCAATTTGCCTGTCCATGCCATTCTGTAATTTCGTGCAGCGGTCGGCAAGTGGTTAATAAAGTCATCAAGACCATTTGGCGTATCAATGCTGGAGTAGTGTTGGGCTTGAAATTCTATTCGAACATCAGCTGTTCATTTGTTTGTACGAACATATGGGGCGCTCACGGGATGTTTGCCCGCCGCGGAGCTCCCCATAATACACCGAGATCGCTTTGACAGCTCTTATATAGGCAAAGGCGGGGCCACCCGCTGACCCCGCTCTCTTGACGTCATGTGACATCACATGACGTCAGGAGGAGAAGGGTCACCCGGGTTACATCACCGGGTTGGACCGCCCTTGCCTATATAAGAGCTGTCACTGCGAAGAGACAGCAGTCGGTGGAAGACCTCCCGTGGAGACGGAGAGTTTTTAATTTTTGCTGTTTTTCAGGTTGGTCGGGCAACGTGATTGGGTCACAAGCCAAGGTCAATGCAAGAGAAGAGTTTAGTGTCGGGGGGACACAAGCCAAGATTAATGCAAGAGAAAAGTTTCATAGTTGGGGCGGGAGTGATAAGCCAAGGTCGATGCAGGAGAAGAGTTTCGTAGTGGGGGGTCACAAGCCAAGGTTGATGCAGGAGAAGAGTTTCGTAGTCGAGGGTCACAAGCCAAAGTCGATGCAGAAGAAGAGTTTCGTAGTCGGGGGTCACAAGCCAAGGTCGATGCAGGAGGAGAGTTTCATAGTCGGGGGTCACAAGCCAAGGTCGATGCAGGAGAAGAGGAGTTTCGTAGTCGAGGGTCACAAGCCAAGGTCGATGCAGGAAAAGAGTTTCGTAGTCGAGGGTCACAAGCCAAGGTCGATGCAGAAGGAGAGTTTCATAGTCGGGGGTCACAAGCCAAGGTCGATGCAGGAGAAGAGTTTCGTAGTCGAGGGTCACAAGTCAAGATCGATGCAGGAGGAGAGTTTTGTAGTCGGGGGGAGGTCACCTAGCTAGTTTTGGGTGATATAGTTTATCGTAATTTCATGGGTATGCAATTTCAAGGCTTGACACGTTTAGTATCAACCAACAAAATGTGTATTGTATGGAGCTGTGGTGCAGAACAACAACAAAAATATCCAGAAAAACGCATTTCAAAAAAGATATAAACTGATTTGCATTTTAGTGAGTCAGATAAGTATTTGACCCCTTCGCAAAACACGACTTAGTGGCGATCACAGAGGTCAGACGTTTCTTGTAGTTGGCCGCCAGGTTTGCACATCTCAGGAGGGATTTGTCCTCTTTGCAGATCCTCTCCAAGTCATTAAAGTTTTGATGCCGACGTTTGGTCACTCTAAACCTTCAGCAGCTCCCTCCACATATTTTCTATGGGATTAAAGTCTGGAGACTGGCTCGGCCACTCCAGGACCTTAATGTGCTTCTTCATGAGCCACTCCTTTGTTGCCGTGGCCGTTTGTTTTGGGTCATTGTCATGCTGAAATATCCATCCATGACCCATTTTTCAGGAAAGGAGGTTCTCACCCAAGATTTGACTGTACATGTCCCCGTCCATCTTCCCTTTGATGCAGTGAAGTTGTCCTGTCCCCTTAGCAGAAAAACACCCCCAAAGCATAATGTTTCCCCCTCCATGTAGGACGGTGGGGGATGGTGTTCTCCATGTATGACGGTGGGGGATGGTGTTCTCCATGTATGACGGTGGGGGATGGTGTTCTCCATGTATGACGGTGGGGGATGGTGTTCTCCATGTAGGACGGTGGGGATGGCGTTCTCCATGTAGGACGGTGGGGATGGCGTTCTCCATGTAGGACGGTGGGGATGGCGTTCTCCATGTAGGACGGTGGGGGATGGCATTCTCCATGTAGGACGGTGGGGATGGCATTCTCCATGTAGGACGGTGGGGGTGACATTCTCCATGTAGGACGGTGGGGATGGCGTTCTCCATGTAGGACGGTGGGGATGGCATTCTCCATGTAGGACGGTGGGGATGGCGTTCTCCATGTAGGACGGTGGGGATGGCGTTCTCCATGTAGGACGGTGGGGATGGCGTTCTCCATGTAGGACGGTGGGGATGGCGTTCTCCATGTAGGACGGTGGGGATGGCGTTCTCCATGTAGGACGGTGGGGATGGCGTTCTCCATGTAGGACGGTGGGGATGGCGTTCTCCATGTAGGACGGTGGGGATGGCGTTCTCCATGTAGGACGGTGGGGATGGCGTTCTCCATGTAGGACGGTGGGGATGGCGTTCTCCATGTAGGACGGTGGGGATGGCGTTCTCCATGTAGGACGGTGGGGATGGCGTTCTCCATGTAGGACGGTGGGGATGGCGTTCTCCATGTAAGACGGTGGGGGATGGTGTTCTCCATGTAGGACGGTGGGGATGGCGTTCTCCATGTAGGACGGTGGGGATGGCGTTCTCCATGTAAGACGGTGGGGATGGCGTTCTCCATGTAGGACGGTGGGGATGGCGTTCTCCATGTAGGACGGTGGGGATGGCGTTCTCCATGTAGGACGGTGGGAGTGGCGTTCTCCATGTAGGACGGTGGGGATGGCGTTCTCCATGTAGGACGGTGGGGATGGCGTTCTCCATGTAGGACGGTGGGGATGGCGTTCTCCATGTAGGACGGTGGGGATGGCGTTCTCCATGTAGGACGGTGGGGATGGCGTTCTCCATGTAGGACGGTGGGGATGGTGTTCTCCATGTAGGACGGTGGGGGATGGTGTTCTCCATGTAGGACGGTGGGGATGGTGTTCTCCATGTAGGACGGTGGGGATGGTGTTCTCCATGTAGGACGGTGGGGATGGTGTTCTCCATGTAGGACGGTGGGGATGGTGTTCTCCATGTAGGACGGTGGGGGATGGTGTTCTCCATGTAGGACGGTGGGGGATGGTGTTCTCCATGTAGGACGGTGGGGATGGTGTTCTCCATGTAGGACGGTGGGGGATGGTGTTCTTGGGGGTCATAGGCAGCTTTCCTCCTCCTCCTCCAAACACGGCGAGTTGAGTTGATGCCAAAGATCTCGATTTTGGTCTCATCTGACCACAACACTCTTCACCCAGTTCTCCTCTGAACAGGGCTGATCCTGGGGTCACAGACAACTGGGCGCAGAAATATTTCTGGTGCCCCCCCCCACATGGGCGTGGTCATCTTACCAACTCCTCCCCTTTAAACATATTTTTATGGCAACGACTCGAACATAGATGCTCCACTAACACGGACAAGGAGAATACGTCAGGAACAGACTGCCCCATGGTGGCGTCACTGCACGGCTGGTCTCTCTCCACACAGACAGCTGCTGCTTCGCTCTCCTCCTCTGACAGGAGGGAGGGAGGGGGGATGGGCTTGGGCAGGAAACACATAGGCGGCGGAGGTGACCAGCGGAGAGAGCCACCTTAGGACACGGACGAGGAGGAGGGAGGGGGAACACTCTGGTGCTTCATTCCCCCCCCCCCTCTGTGGCGCCTGGGTGCACTGCACCCCACGCACCTGCCTAGGATCAGCCCTGCCTCTGAATCATTCAGATGTTCATTAGCAATCTTCAGACTGTCCCGTACATGTGATTTCCTGAGCAGGGGGACCTGGTGGGTGCTGCAGGATTTCAGTCCCTAGTGTGTTACCAATTGTTTTCTTGGTGACGATGGTCCCAGCTGCCATGAGATCAATGATAAGGTTCTGGGATGATTCCTCACCGTTCTCAGGATCATTGAACCTCCACGAGGTGAGATCTTGTATGGAGCCCCAGACTGAGGGGGAGTGACCGTTATTTTGTGTTTCTTCCATTTGGGAATAAATCGCACCAACTCTTGTCACCCTCTCACCAAGCTGCTTGTCGAGGGTCTTGTAGCCCAGTCCAGCCTTGTGTAGGTCTCCAATCTTCTCCCCGACATCCTTGGACAGATCTCTGGTCTTGGCCATGGTGGAGAGATTGGAATCCGATTGATTGCTTCTGAGGACAGGTGTCTTTTATACAGGTAACAAGCTGAGATTAGGAGCACTCCCTTTAAGGCTGGGTTCACACTACTACACTACTTTCATCCTACTTTGCTCTGTGTTCAATGTTTCCCTATGAGAGCGTCTTGTAGCGTCCTACACAAGTCGGTCCGACTTTGAAAATGCTCCCTGTACTACTTTTGGTCCTACATTGATCCTACTTCAGGCCCATTGAATATCATTGAAGTCGGACCAAAGTGGTATCCTGTTCATGAAAGTAGGATGGATGTAGGACCAATGTAGGATAAATGTAGGACCGATGTAGCAGAGCAAAGTAGGATGAAAGTAGTGTAGTAGTGTGAACCCAGCCTAAGAGAGAGAGAGAGAGAGAGAGAGAGTGCTCCTAATCTCAGCTCATCATCTGTATAGAAGACACCTGGGAGACAGAAATCTTGCTGATTTAGGGGATCAAGTATTTATTTCACTCATTAACCACTTGCTTACTGGGCACTTAAACACCCCTCCTGCCCAGAGCAATTTTCAGCTTTCAGCGCTGTCACACTTTGAATGACAATTACTCAGTCATGCAACACTGTACCCAAATGATTTTTTTGTCCTTTTTTTCCCACAAATAGAGCTTTCTTTTGGTGGTATTTGATCACCTCTGGGTTTTTTATTTTTTGCGCTATTAATGAAAAAAGACCGAAAATTTGGAAAAAAAATGATTTTTTCTTAGTTTCTGTGATAAAATTTTGCAAATTATTAATATTTCTTCATAAATTTTGGCCACAATTTATACTGCTACATGTCTTTGATAAAAATAACCCAACATTTTTGGAAATTATTTGGTCTGTGTGAAAGTTTTAGAGTCTACAAGCTATAGTGCAAATCATAAAAAATTGTCACATCTGATCACACCTGATGTACTGAAGGCCTATCTCATTTCTTGGGACCCTAACAAGCCAGGAAAGTACAAATGCCCCCAAAATAACCCCTTTTTGGAAAGTAGACATCCCAAGGTATTTAGTAAGAGGCATGGTGAGTTATTTGAAGTTGTGTTTTTTTCCCACAATACTTTGCAAAATAAAGATTTTTATTTTTCATTTAAAAAATTTCTCAAAATTGTCATTGTAATAGCTTATTTCTCTCACATGGCATGTGCATACCACAAATGACACCCCAAAATACATTCTGCTACTCCTCCTGAGTAAAACGATACCCCATGTGTGAGACTTTTTCACTGCCTGGCCACATACGGAGGCCCAACATGCAGGAAGCGCCATCAGGGGTTTTAGGAGCATAAATTGCACATCTAACTAGTTGACTACCTATTACACTTTTGAAGGCCCTGGAACACCAGGACAATGGAATTACCCACAAAGTGACCCCATTTTGGAAAGCTAATACCCCAACGTATAATCTATGAGGCATAATGAGTCTTTTGAACGGTTTATTTTTTTCCAGCAGTTTTTGGAAAATGTGGAAAAAAAATGAAAACGCATTTTTTTTACACAAAGTTGTCCATTGATAAGATATTTCCAACACATAGCATGTACATACCACAAATGACACCCCAAAATACATTCTGCTACTCCTCCTGAGTAAAACGATACCCCATGTGTGAGACTTTTTCACTGCCTGGCCACATACGGAGGCCCAACATGCAGGAAGCGCCATCAGGGGTTTTAGGAGCATAAATTGCACATCTAACTAGTTGACTACCTATTACACTTTTGAAGGCCCTGGAACACCAGGACAATGGAATTACCCACAAAGTGACCCCATTTTGGAAAGCTAATACCCCAACGTATAATCTATGAGGCATAATGAGTCTTTTGAACGGTTTATTTTTTTCCAGCAGTTTTTGGAAAATGTGGAAAAAAAATGAAAACGCATTTTTTTTACACAAAGTTGTCCATTGATAAGATATTTCCAACACATAGCATGTACATATCAAAAATTACACCCCAAAATACATTCTGCTACTCCTCCTGAGTAAAATGATACCCCATGTGTGAGACTTTTTTACTGCCTGGCCACATACAGAGGCCCAACATGCAGGAAGCGCCATCAGGGGTTTTAGGAGCATAAATTGCACATCTAACTAGTTGACTACCTATTACACTTTTGAAGGCCCTGGAACACCAGGACAATGGAATTACCAACACACTGACCCCATTTTGGAAAGCTAACACCCCAACGTATAATCTATGAGGCATAATGAGTCTTTTGAATGGTTCATTTTTTTCCAGAAGTTTTTGGAACATGTGGAAGAAAAATGAAAACTCATTTTTTTTACACAAAGTTGTATGTTTCTAAGATATTTCCAACACATAGCATTTAGATAGCAAAAATTACACCCCAAAATACATTCTGCTACTCCTCCTGAGTACAACAATACCACGTGTTTGAGACTTCTACATAGCCTGACCACATACAGAGATCCAACATGCAAGGAACACCGTCAGGTGTTCCAGAGACACATAGTATGCACATACCAAGAATTACACCTCAAAATACATTATGCTGAGCAAAGCGTAAACAAAAGATTACCTGTGGTAATAGTAGCGCAGTTCTACAGCAGGATAGCACTGGTCCAGGCAGCAGGCAGGGACTTGGTCAGCAACGTCCAGGCAGGGATACTGTCCCGTCAGGGTTAGTGCAGGTGGTCAGTTCATGCAACAGGCAAGAGGCATGATGGCATAGGTCCTACAGGCAGCAGGCAGAAGTAGGGCCTCGTTCAGGACAGAATGGGGACAGGGGTAGAGGCTTCTCCCACCCAAATCTCTTTGAAGCCTCCGGGCAACCAGACCCTAATCTAGGATGAGAAAACGAAAAAGTTTTCTTCATCCAGAAAAACTTTTCTGGCGCCCCTCACATATGTGAGACCCCTGTGTTCCCACTAGTCCAGTAGCAGGGTACAAGATCAGTCCATGAGGCAGGCAAAAACATGGTCAAACAGTCCGAGGTCAGTTCCAGATCAGGCAGAGGCAGTACAGAATCGTTGGGCAGAAGAATGGTCGAAAAAACAGTCCAGGGTCAATTCCAAATCGGGCAGAGGCATTACAAAATCGTTAGGCAGAATCGTGGTCAAAAAACAAGCCGGGGTCAGTTACAGAGCAGGCGGTGGCATAAGGGGTGTGAAGGTGTGTGAAGGCAGGAACGGAGGATTAATACTTTAGTTTGGTGTGGTAACGGCGAAAACAGTCAATTATACAGAGGCCTGGTTTGGAAGGACAATCGGCACAATGGTAAGCTGTGTCTCGTCTGACTCCTTCACTGGCGCATACCTTGCATCGTTTTTGACGTCGTCGGCCTGTTTCTGTGGGAGGGACTTTATCGGGAAAATGACGCTCGGCGAGACGACTTAAAACATCAGATCGGATGGTTTGGGGTGCATCGTTGGGGAAAATAAGGGCAGTGATAAGGTCCTCTTGGTAGCCAAGGAAGCGTTTGGGGTTTTGGGTGGAGTTGCTGTAAATTACAAAAGAATTGTATATGGCCAATTGAAAAAAATAAATGGCAACTTTTTTGTACCAATGGTACGTTCTTCTTGTGGCAAGATAGGGCTCAAGCATCTGGTCATTAAAGTCGACCCCCCCCATAAACAAATTATAGTCCTGGATGCAAGTGGGCTTTCGGATGGTGGTGCCACGCCTTCTGCGGGTTTCAACAATGGTGTCATTGTGGATAGTAGATAGCATATAGACATCCCTTCTGTCCTTCCACTTCACCGCCAAAACCGCATTGTTACGCAGACTTGCTGATTCTCCTCTTTTCAACTTTTGGTTCACCAGGCTTTGAGGAAAGCCTTTCCTATTGTTTCGGACGGTGCCACATGCTGGCGTCTGCTTCCGGTGCAGGTTGTGGAACAGGGGAAGAGAGGTGTAGAAATTATCTACGTATAGATGGTATCCTTTGTCTAATAGGGGGTTGATTAGTTCCCAAACAATTTTGCCACTTGATCCCAAGTAGTCTGGGCAATTAGGGGGATTGATCTGGGTGTCCTTGCCTTCGTATACTCTGTAGGCATACAGGTATCCTGTGACTCGGTCACACAATTTGTAGACCTTCACACCATAGCGGGCTCTTTTGCTGGGCATGAATTGTTTTATTTGGAGTCTGCCACTAAATTTGATAAGGGACTCATCCACACAGATGTGTTGGTCCGGGGTGTACAATTGGGGGAATTTCTCGGAAAAATAATTGAGTAAGGGCCGGATTTTGAAGAGCCTGTCATGATCTGGGTGATTTCGGGGGTGGCACTGGGTATTGTCGTTGAAATGTAGGAATCTCATTATTGCAAAGTATCGGGCTCTGGGCATTATGGTGGAGAAGATGGGCATGTGGTAGATTGGCTTTTTGGACCAAAAGGCACGTGAAGTGTTTTTTGGGTTGAGTCCCATACAAAATGTGAGGCCTAAAAAAATTTTGAACTCGTCCAACGTAAGGTCTCTCCACTGGAAGGGACGGGCATAGTAGGACGTGGGATTGTTTGCAATAAATTGCTGTGCAAATAGGTTGCACTGGGCCACAATTTCAGATAGCATGTCCTCTGTAAACATGAGGTTAAAATAATCGAGTGGGGTAAAATTCTCCGTGTTCACTTGGATTCCTGGCTGGGCCGTGAAAGGGGGAATGTTGGCTTCTCCTGAAGTAGCAGGAAGCCACAAGGGGTTCTGAAGGGCATAGGGAAGGCTGGCATGGGTCCTGGAAGTTTGTTGCCGAGGCACTGCGGTGCTGGCAGATGGCACTGCGGTGCTGGCAGATGGCACGGCGGTGCTGGCAGATGGCACGGCGGTGCTGGCAGATGGCACTGCGGTGCTGGCAGATGGCACTGCGGTGCTGGTGGATGGCACTGCCTCCTCACGCCTTCGTTTAGCCGGCCGGCTATCTTCCTCCTCTGAGTCACTCAGTGTTGCGCTACTGATGGCTGGCTCATAAGCGACGTCAAACTCCGAATCAGAGTTGGAAAGGGACTCTGAAAGAGAGAGCTCCACGTTGCTCTCGTCGGGGGCAGAAATTATTTGGAAAGCCTCCTGAAGGGAATAGGACCTTTTGGACATTTTGCTGGTGTGTGCTAAACCTTCACTGATGGGCACTGATTGGCAGCACAGGTGGGCACTGATTGGCAGCACAGGTGGGCACTGATTGGCAGCACAGGTGGGCACCGATTGGCGGCTCAGGCGGGTACCGATTGGCTGCACAGGCGGGTACCGATTGGCGGCTCAGGCGGGTACCGATTGGCGGCTCAGGCGGGTACCGATTGGCGGCACAGGCGGGTACCGATTGGCGGCACAGGCGGGCACTGATTGGCGGCACAGGCGGGCACTGATTGGCGGCACAGGCAGGCACTGATTGGCGGCTCAGGCAGGTACCGATTGGCGGCTCAGGCGGGTACCGATTGGCGGCACAGGCGGGTACCGATTGGCGGCACAGGCGGGCACTGATTGGCGGCACAGATGGGCACTGATTGGCGGCACAGGCGGGCACTGATTGGCGGCACAGGCGGGCACTGATTGGCGGCACAGGCAGGCACTGATTGGCGGCACAGGCGGGTACTGATTGGCGGCACAGGCGGGCACTGATTGGCGGCACAGGCGGGCACTGATTGGCGGCACAGGTGGGCACTGATTGGCGGCACAGGCGGGCACTGATTGGCGGCACAGGCAGGCACTGATTGGCGGCACAGGCAGGCACTGATTGGCGGCACAGGCGGGCACTGATTGGCGGCACAGGCGGGCACTGATTGGCGGCACAGGCGGGCACTGATTGGCGGCACAGGTGGGCACTGATTGGCGGCACAGGTGGGCACTGATTGGCGGCACAGGCAGGCACTGATTGGCGGCACAGGCAGGCACTGATTGGCGGCACAGGCAGGCACTGATTGGCAGCACAGGCGGGCACTGATTGGCACACAGGCGGGCACTGATTGGCAGCACGGGTGGGAACTGATTGGCGGCACTGGGATGGCTTGCACTGGGATGGCTTGCACTGGGATGGATGGCACTGGGATGGATGGCACTGGGATGGATGGCACTGGGATGGATGGCACTGGTGGATGGCACTGGGATGGATGGCACTGGTGGATGGGACTGGGATGGATGGCAGGCACTTTGTAACTGTAACACTGTAACTTATTTCACTCACTTCTCTCTCCTCACACGCTGTCTCTGTGTGAGGAGGGAGAGGCGGCAATGAGAGATGATCTCATATGTTTACATTTGAGATCTCCTCTCATTGGCCGCCCAGATCGCATCGCAAACGGCCACTCTGATTGGCCGTTTGCGGCGATCTCTAATTGGCTGTGTCCAAGGGACACGGCCAAAACAAAATTTCCCCGCTGCGCGCTCTGGAGCGCGCGCGGGGACCGCCCAAAGGGGCGGCCGTCAATTGACGGCACTTTGGCTTTTGGGATCCCCGCTGTAGCCGTCAATAGACGGCGCGAGGATCCCAAGTGGTTAAAATGCAAATCAATTTATAACTTTTTATGGATATTTCTTTTGTTATTCTGTCTCTCTCTCTGTTAAAATAAACCGACCAATAAAATTATAGACCGATCATTTCTTTGTCAGTGGGCAAACGTAAAAAATCTCCGGGGTCTCTGCTTTCAGAAAACGTAGAACTGTTTGGGGGTTCCAAGTAAATAAAAAAACGCAGATTTTTACACGTGTGATGTCCCCGTGGCTGAAGGGGTTACATTCCTCTGGAAATATGTGAGAACTTCTCCAAATAGCCAGACTCCGCCCTTTCACGAGTTGCTTCCAGCAGGGTCATATTCACCTCGCCGCTGCACCTGTTGCGCGTTTCGTCATGTGTCGCAGAGCCGCAAGACGAATTCCTTGAAGTGTTTCTGCAGCACTTTTCCTGGCCTTCAAACTACGGCCCCTGACAAACTTTTATTTGGAATTCAGTGGGGTATCCTAAGACTTTGTACAGATGGGGGATTCAGATCAGTTGGTCTTCACTCCCCCCCCCCCCAGTCCCCAGCTCACTAAGGCCGCGTACTCCCGGACCGATGAAAACGGCCTGAAGTTCAGTTTCATCGGTCCCAACCGACCGTGTGTACGGCCCATCGGTCTGTTGTCCTTCGGTCAAAAATCTTAGAACTTGCTTTAAAATCGAACTGATGGCCCGCTGACCGATTGGTCCAAATCGATGGTTAGTACAGAAAAACATCGGTTCAAAACCTGCGCATGCTCAGAATCAAGTCGACGCATGCTTGGAAGCATTGAACTTCGTTTTTTTCAGCACGTCGTGTGTTTTACGTCACCGCGTTCTGACCCGATCGGATTTTGAACTGATGGTGTGTAGGCACATCAGACCATCAGGCCACTTCAGCAGTGAAGCGGTGAAATTCTCATCGGATTTGTCCGACCGTGTGTACGCGGCCTCAGACTCTGATGTAAGGGAAGCTCTGATAGAAAGTCCAATGTAAAAGGGAACTGATGTAATGGGGACTCTGATGGAAACTCCTATATAAGGGGGGCTCTGATGTATAGGGGAGTTCTGATGGGGACCCCGATGTATGGGGGGCTCTGATAGGGACCCCGATGTTTGGGGGGCTCTGATGGGGACCCCCGATGTAGGGGGGCTCTGAGGGGGACCCCAATGAAAGGGGGCTCTGATGTAGGGGGGAACTGATGTAATGGGGACTCTGATATAAGGGGGACTGCCGATGTAAGAGGGACCCTGCTGTAAGGGGGACCCTGATGTGATGTGATATAAGAGTGGCTCAGATTGGGAACACAATATAAGGGGAGCTCTAATGGGAACCTCGATGTAAGGGGGGTTCTGATGGGAAACCCAATGTAAGCGGGAACTGATGTAATGAGGACTTTGATGGAGACTCTTGTATAAGGGGGGGGGCTCGGATGGGGACCCTGATGTATGGAGGCCCTGATGGGGACCCCGATGTAAGGGGGCTCTAATGGGGACCCCGATGTAAGGGGGGCTCTAATAGGGACCCCGATGTAAGGGGATCTCTGATGGGGACCCCGATGTAAGGGGGGGCTCTAATGGGGACCCTGATGAAAAGGGGGCTCCGATAGGGACCCTAATGTTAGGGGACCTCTGATGGGGACCCTGATGAAAGGGGATCTCTGATGGGAACCCCGATGTAAGGGGGTCTCTGATGGGGACACTGATATATGGGGGTTCTAATGGGGACCCTGGTGAAAGGGGAGCTCTGATAGGAATCCTGATGAAAAGGGAGCTCTGATGGGGATCCTGATGTAAGGGGGCTCTGATGGGGGACCCTGATTTAAGGGGAACTGATGTAATGGGGACTCTGATATAAGGGGGACTTAGATAGGGATGCCGATGTAAGAGGGACCCTGCTGTAAGGGGGGGGGACCCTGATGGAGACTGTGATATAAGGGGAACTCTGACGGAGACCCTGATGTAAGGTGGGGAGCTCAAATGAAGACTGATGTAAGTGGGGCTCTGATGGGGACCCTGATGTAAGGGGGGCTCTGATGGGGACACTAATGTAAGGGGGACCCTGATGTAAGGGGGACCCTGATGGGGACCCTGATGTAAGGGGGACCCTGATGGGGACCCTGATGTAAGGGGGGCTCTGATGGGGACCCTGATGTAAGCGGGGCTCTGATGGGGACCCTGATGTAAGGGGGGCTCTGATGGGGACCCTGATGTAAGGGGGGCTCTGATGGGGACCCTGATGTAAGGGGGGCTCTGATGGGGACCCTGATGTAAGGGGGGCTCTGATGGGGACCCTGATGTAAGGGGGGCTCTGATGTAAGGGGGAAACTCAGGCTGAGACGGTAACAATGTGTCGCTTATCTGGAGTCGCCAGTCTCACAGCCGCCCTGTGTGGATTCAGCCAGGACAGCTGATTTCAGCTGATAGGCGAGAGAATAGCAGTCGGTCGGTCGGTCGGTCAGTCGATCGTCGTCTAGAACGCCTTCTTCCTGGGACTCCCCACCCCCGCCCCCGGCAGAGGCACAGGAAGGGGTTAATGGCTCTGTAGTTTTTCTATCGTCTGCAGGATATATGAGGCGTCTCTAAAATATAAACTTCGTCCTGCGACCCGCCTTCCCCGTCCCGAGAGTGACTGACACTCGCTCGCCGCCCGGGAATGTGCCATTCGCTGTGACGGGACGCTTGGACTTCAAGTCGTGACTCGTCTGAAGAGCGATCGACGGGGGAGGAGCTGCTCTCCTCGGGAGGGAAGCGTCCCCCAACAGCACTCTGATCATTTCCTTTTGGGATTAATAAAGTATTCTGAATCTGATCAGGCGATGTGCAATCAGCACCTCGGCTGAACGTGGATCTCTCTCGAGCCGCAATGCTGTTCTCCCGGCTGTCCTTCCATGTGCGCTCCAGGACCTTCCGGCAGGTTCTGCTGCTGCTCTGCCTGATGTCGCTGGTCGGGCTGCTGGTCACTCAAAAGAACAGAATCATCTCCGGGGTCTACCCCAGCCAATCAGAGGAGAGGAGGTAAGATCGGGCGCGGGGGGGGGGGGGGGGGGACGCCGACGCGGGGAGATTACTAATTCAGAGATCGATATTTTTGTTGGCGTTACGGCCGCCATACACGCTTCAATAAATGATCAATTCCTTTTCTGATCGATCTCTTCTGATAGAAATAATCAATCAGCTATGACCATGGGCGTCCGCTGAAATTTTTTCAGAGAGGCGCGCTTCTGCAGCGGCGATACACAATCGCATTTAACCCTTTCTTCAAACACTAGCAGGTGTTAAAAGCGCCCCGCTAGCGGGCGAATACCGCAGCTAAAATTATGGTAAAGTGCCACGTTTTACCGATAATGCGGTCAGCTGGCAGTGTGAATTGGCTCTTTAGATAATTCAGCTTCACTCCATGCCCATATAAATATAGCCTAGAGAATGTACAGACCCCCCTTCAGAACAGAGGGCCCCCCCCTTCAGCACAGACCCCTCCATTCAGCACAGATGGACCCCCATTCAGCACAGACCCCTCTATTCAGCACAGAGGCCCCCCCTTCAGCACAGACCCCTCCATTCACCACAGATGGACCCCCATTCAGCACAGACCCCTCTATTCAGCACAGATGGACCCCCCCCTTCAGCACAGACCCCTCCATTCAGCACAGATGGACCCCCCATTCCGCACAGACCCCTCCATTCAGCACAGACACCCCTTCAGCACAGATGGACCCCCCTTCAGCACATACCATCCTTCAGTACATACCCTCCTTCAGCACAGATGGACCCCCTTCAGCACAGATGGACCCCCCCTTCAGTACAGACCCCCCTTCAGCACATATGGACCCCCCCTTCAGTACAGACCCTCCTTCAGCACAGATGGACCCCCTTCAGCACAGATGGACCCCCCCTTCAGCACATATGGACCCCCCCTTCAGCACATATGGACCCCCCCTTCAGCACAGATGGACCCCCCCTTCAGCACAGACCCCTCCATTCAGCACAGATGGACCCCCCCCCCCTTCAGCACAGACCTCTCCATTCAGCACAGATGGACCCCCCATTCCGCACAGACCCCTCCATTCAGCACAGCCCCCCCTTCAGCACAGATGGACCCCCCTTCAGCACATACCATCCTTCAGTACAGACCCCCCTTCAGCACATATGGACCCCCCCTCAGCACAGATGGACCCCCCATTCAGTACAAACCCCCTTCAGCACAGACGGACCACCCCCCCCCTCCCCCCATCCCATTCAGTACCTCAGATCAGCTATCAGTACGGCACAGGCAGCAGGACACTCTGCTCACTGTGCCTCTCTTCAACACCTTCTCGAGTTTTTAGGGGGGTCAATTGCCCCCCCTTGCCCTATGGAGCAAAAGCCCATGGCTATGACTAAGCACTAGTTTCAGTGCGAAACGCGTCAGCGGTCAGGTTTTATTTTATTTTGCTGTGACTTGTAGTGCTGTCCTTCTAATAAAAAGGCTACAATTTGTTCAGAGTGCGGCTGTCCAGAGACAATCTTTGTTCCTGCTTTAGAAATAATCAATCAACGGGGATCAATAGTTAAAAAAGTTATCGATTGCGTCTCTGTGTTCACCATGTAGCCGAACAATCCGGTCGGAATGCGATTAAATTCACAAAACAATCGCAGAGCTGCTAATCAATGACATCGATTGCCCATTTTCCCCAAGTTCTCCAGATATTGGTTCGACCAATCAGAAGCCATGGATAAGATTCCACCGAATTAACAGAGATTTCACTAGATCTGCAATTCTCTTCCAATCGGATCGGTTTCCTGGAACGATCGATTGTACAATCGCATCAATCTAAGACGAGATTCATAGGGGCAGAACCACAAAGAAAGTACGCCGGCGTATCTACTGATACGCCGGCGTAATTTCAAAATTCCCGCGTCGTATCTTTGTTTTGAATCCTCAAACCAAGATACGACGGCATCTGCGTTAGATCCGACAGGCGTACGGATCTTAGATGCAATTTTTCGGCGCCCGCTAGGTGGCGTTCCCGTCGTAATCCGCGTCGAGTATGCAAATTAGCTATTTCCGACGATCCACGAACGTACGAGCGGCCGTCGCATTTTGTTACGTCGTTTCCGATCGGCTTTTTTCGGCGTATAGTTAAAGCTGCTATCTGGTGGCGTACTCGATGTTAAGTATGGCCGTCGTTCCCAGCGTATAATTTTGAAAATGTTACGTCGTTTGCGTAAGTCGTCCGTGAATGGGGCTGGACGCCATTTACGTTCACGTCGAAAACAATGACGTCCTTGCGACGTCATTTGGAGCAATGCACCCTGGGAGTTTTGACGGACGGGGCATGCGCAGTTCGTTCGGCGCAGGGACGCGCTTCATTTAAATGAAACACGCCCCCCTACTCGCCGCATTTGAATTTCGTGCCCTTACGCCGCGAGAGATACACTACGCCGCCGTAACTTACGGCACAAATTCTTTTAGGATTCGAACCAAAGCCAAGTAAGTTACGGCGGCGTAGCGTATCTTAGATACGCTGCGCCGGTGCAGATCTTTGTGGATCTGCCCCATAAAGCGCAAACCCCTCCACGATCGATTTAGTAAGTTTTCGGGACGGCTGTGGTGGAAATGTATCCGATTGGTTCACGGCGCGGTGTGGAAAGTGCATTCTGGGCCGTCTCCGCACCGCATTAAAAAAAAAAAAAAAAAAAAAAAAAAAAAAAATCGCATCCTGTTCGTACGAACCGCCGCAGGTTTGTAAGTTACGTTAATGACCCCCCAACAAAATTGGTTCGCAAAACGCAGTGCGATTCGCAGAATCGGATCGCATGGATGTGAACAAGCATTCGATCCGGTTCTGGTGTTGCAAAACAGAATGAAAGCCTTGAATGGCACGGCTGCGTCGCGATTCCTGCATGCATCGATTGTAACGCTGGCCACACACGCAACAATCTGATCTTTGACGATTCCTCACAGATGGGAATTGTATGAATTATCCACAAAGATCTCCATCCTTCATCCATCAATTCCTAGCAACAACGTACGCAGCCTTTACAGTTATATAGATTTATATATTGTACATCAGGATGGATGGTGGGAACCCCTCATAATGGGCACAGCAGGTGTACAGACCCGGGAACTCAGCACAGGGATGGTGAGAACCCCTCATAATGGGCACATCAGGTGTACAGACCCGGGAACTCAGCACAGGGATGGTGGGAACCCCTCATAATGGGCACAGCGGGTGTACAGACCCGGGAACTCAGCACAGGGATGGTGGGAACCCCTCATAATGGGCACAGCGGGTGTACAGACCCGGGAACTCAGCACAGGGATGGTGAGAACCCCTCATAATGGGCACAGCGGGTGTACAGACCCGGGAACTCAGCACAGGGATGGTGGGAACCCCTCATAATGGGCACAGCAGGTGTACAGACCCGGGAACTCAGCACAGGGATGGTGGGAACCCCTCATAATGGGCACAGCGGGTGTACAGACCCGGGAACTCAGCACAGGGATGGTGGGAACCCCTCATAATGGGCACAGCGGGTGTACAGACCCGGGAACTCAGCACAGGGATGGTGGGAACCCCTCATAACGGGCACAGCGGGTGTACAGACCCGGGAACTCAGCACAGGGATGGTGGGAACCCCTCATAACGGGCACAGCGGGTGTACAGACCCGGGAACTCAGCACAGGGATGGTGGGAACCCCTCATAATGGGCACAGCGGGTGTACAGACCCGGGAACTCAGCACAGGGATGGTGGGAACCCCTCATAATGGGCACAGCGGGTGTACAGACCCGGGAACTCAGCACAGGGATGGTGGGAACCCCTCATAATGGGCACAGCGGGTGTACAGACCCAGGAACTCAGCACAAGGATGGTGGGAACCCCTCATAATGGGCACAGCGGGTGTACAGACCCGGGAACTCAGCACAGGGATGGTGAGAACCCCTCATAATGGGCACAGCGGGTGTACAGACCCGGGAACTCAGCACAGGGATGGTGGGAACCCCTCATAATGGGCACAGCAGGTGTACAGACCCAGGAACTCAGCACAGGGATGGTGGGAACCCCTCATAATGGGCACAGCGGGTGTACAGACCCGGGAACTCAGCACAGGGATGGTGAGAACCCCTCATAATGGGCACAGCGGGTGTACAGACCCGGGAACTCAGCACAGGGATGGTGGGACCCCCTCATAATGGGCACAGCGGGTGTACAGACCCGGGAACTCAGCACAGGGATGGTGGGGACCCCTCATAATGGGCACAGCGGGTGTACAGACCCGGGAACTCAGCACAGGGGTGGTGGGAACCCTTCATAATGGGCACAGCGGGTGTACAGACCCGGGAACTCAGCACAGGGATGGTGGGACCCCCTCATAATGGGCACAGCGGGTGTACAGACCCGGGAACTCAGCACAGGGATGGTGGGACCCCCTCATAATGGGCACAGCAGGTGTACAGACCCGGGAACTCAGCACAGGGATGGTGGGACCCCCTCATAATGGGCACAGCGGGTGTACAGACCCGGGAACTCAGCACAGGGATGGTGGGGACCCCTCATAATGGGCACAGCGGGTGTACAGACCCGGGAACTCAGCACAGGGGTGGTGGGAACCCTTCATAATGGGCACAGCGGGTGTACAGACCCGGGAACCCAACACAGGGATGGTGGGGACCACTCATAATGGGCACAGCGGGTGTACAGACCCGGGAACTCAGCACAGGGATGGTGGGAACCCCTCATAATGGGCACAGCGGGTGTACAGACCCGGGAACTCAGCACAGGGATGGTGGGAACCCCTCATAACGGGCACAGCGGGTGTACAGACCCGGGAACTCAGCACAGGGATGGTGGGAACCCCTCATAATGGGCACAGCGGGTGTACAGACCCGGGAACTCAGCACAGGGATGGTGGGAACCCCTCATAATGGGCACAGCGGGTGTACAGACCCGGGAACTCAGCACAGGGATGGTGGGAACCCCTCATAATGGGCACAGCGGGTGTACAGACCCGGGAACTCAGCTCCGGGATGGTGGGAACCCCTCATAATGGGCACAGCGGGTGTACAGACCCGGGAACCCAACACAGGGATGGTGGGAACCCCTCATAATGGGCACAGCGGGTGTACAGACCCGGGAACTCAGCACAGGGGTGGTGGGAACCCCTCATAATGGGCACAGCGGGTGTACAGACCCGGGAACTCAGCGCAGGGGTGGTGGGAACCCCTCATTATGGGCACAGCGGGTAGACAGACCCGACAATCTCACTGGGTCCCAGGGGTCTCCGCAATAGAGTCTTCCATGGATAGAAAAGACTGTCAGGGGCTTTCTCCATTCCTCTTCATATATTGATTTCCCAGCAGACCAGTTCTCCTGCCTGTGCACTGTGTAGTTAAAGGCTCTCGGGAGATGTAGTTTTGGGGGTGACAATAAGAAATGAATTCCCAGGAATTTTATAGGCTTGTGATGTGATGGGGGGGGGGGGGCGGGGACATCATACTGCAGCTGCTGACGTTTAATATTAGGACACTTACCTGTCCTGGAGTCCAGCAATGCCGGAACCCGCAGCTGATGTTTCCATCAGCTGGTTGGGTGCTGCCACCGCCATTGTGCAGTGGGACCAAGGCAGGGGGGCTACATTCCTACATACAGTGAGACCGAGGCAGGGGGCTACATTCCTACATACAGTGAGACCAAGGCAGGGGGGCTACATTCCTACATACAGTGAGACCAAGGCAGGGGGGCTACATTCCTACATACAGTGAGACCAAGGCAGGGGGGCTGCATTCCTCCATACAGTGAGACCAAGGCAGGGGGGCTACATACAGTGAGACCAAGGCAGGGGGGCTACATTCCTACATACAGTGAGATCAAGGCGGGGGGCTACATTCCTACATACAGTGAGACCAAGGCAGGGGGGCTACATTCCTGCATACAGGGGGACCAAGGCAGGGGGGCTACATTCCTGCATACAGGGGGACCAAGGCAGGGGGGCTACATTCCTGCATACAGGGGGACCAAGGCAGGGGGGCTACATTCCTGCATACAGGGGGACCAAGGCAGGGGGGCTACATTCCTCCATACAGTGAGACCAAGGCAGGGGGGCTACATTCCTCCATACAGTGAGACCAAGGCAGGGGGGCTACATTCCTCCATACAGTGAGACCAAGGCAGGGGGGCTACATTCCTACATACAGTGAGACCAAGGCAGGGGGGCTACATACAGTGAGACCAAGGCAGGGGGGCTACATTCCTACATACAGTGAGACCAAGGCAGGGGGGGCTACATTCCTACATACAGTGAGACCAAGGCAGGGGGGCCATATTCCTACATACAGTGAGACCAAGGCAGGGGGCTACATTCCTGCATACAGTGAGACCAAGGCAGGGGGGCTACATTCCTACATACAGTGAGACCAAGGCAGGGGGGCTACATTCCTACATACAGTGAGACCAAGGCAGGGGGGCCACATTCCTACATACAGTGAGACCAAGGCAGGGGGGCTACATTCCTACATACAGTGAGACCAAGGCAGGGGGGCTACATTCCTACATACAGTGAGACCAAGGCAGGGGGGCTACATTCCTACATACAGTGAGACCAAGGCAGTGGGGGCTGCATTCCTCCATACAGTGAGACCAAGGCAGGGGGGCTACATACAGTGAGACCAAGGCAGGGGGGCTACATTCCTACATACAGGGGGACCAAGGCAGGGGGGCTACATTCCTACATACAGTGAGACCAAGGCAGGGGGGCTACATTCCTACATACAGTGAGACCAAGGCAGGGGGGCTACATTCCTACATACAGTGAGACCAAGGCAGGGGGGCTACATTCCTACATACAGTGAGACCAAGGCAGGGGGGCTACATTCCTACATACAGTGAGACCAAGGCAGGGGGGCTACATTCCTGCATACAGTGGAGCCAATGCAGGGGGGCTACATTCCTCCATACAGGGGGACCAAGGCAGGGGGGCTACATTCCTACATACAGGGGGGCCAAGGCAGGGGTGGGCTACATTCCTCCATACAGTGGGACCAAGGCAGGGGAGCTACATTCCTATATACAGTGAGACCAAGGCAGGGGGGCTACATTCCTCCATACAGTGAGACCAAGGCAGGGGGGCTACATTCCTACATACAGTGAGACCAAGGCAGGGGGGCTACATTCCTACATACAGGGGGACCAAGGCAGGGGGGCTACATTCCTGCATACAGAGGGGCCAAGGCAGGGGGGCTACATTCCTACATACAGTGAGACCAAGGCAGGAAGTTACATTCCTATATACAGTGGAGCCAAGGCAGTGGGGGCTACATTTCTACATACAGGGGGACCAAGGCAGGGTGGCTACATTCCTAAAACCTGGAAGCCAATTTGTTTCTATGCAGATTTTAAAAGAAGAAGGACACTTACCTGTCCAGAGCGCCTGCGATGTCCTCCCCTGAAGCCGATCTATCCCTCGGCTCCCGGGTGGAGGCGCCGCCATCTTCGTTAAAGGGAATCAGGAAGCGAAACCTTGCGGCTTCACAGCCTGGTTCTCTACTGCGCATGCGCTAGATTGCGCTGAGCGTCCTCACTGGTAACTGCTGTCTTCTGGGACCTGTGCGTCTACCAGAAGACAGTGGGGGGGACGACAGACAGAGGAGGGGTCAGACATGGCGTAACTCTATTAGACAGGTATCTGCTCCCCCCTGAAAGGTGCCAAATGAGACACCGGGGGGGGGGGGGGGGGGGGTTCTGAAAAGCGGAAGTTCCATTTTTGGAATCAATTCCATTTCAGGATAATTCCATTGAATTCATTTCCCAGAACAAAAGAGGAAAGATCTCCAAAGTGAGAGAACTCTCTTATTAGACAGTTGTCAGTGTCCCCATTGGAAGATCTGCCCTCACTTCCTGTTCTGGTGACAACTGTAGCATTCAGTGTTTGCTAAATATAACTATGCAACTATTTATAGACACAAGCAGATCCTCTATGAAGTACGGCTGTTCTTGCCCTTTTAGCATTGGCAGCAGCACATGGTACATTTTTGGCGCGAGCCTTACGGGATTACTGATGTTATTTGCGTTGTGTGTTCGGGTTGGTCTCGGGCTTCTCCCTTATGAGTGTAAATGTCACCCTGGGCGGCTCCTGCGAATTTGTAGCTACGGATTTAGAGGATCAGTCTTCAAGTCTTGGCCGAGATTCGTTCATGAGCCATCCCTTTACTCGATGATTTTTTTTTTTCCGATATCAAGTTCAAATTTTCAGGCTGGGCTCCACCCAATGAAGTAATCCTTTCATGGGAGGCAATGTGATCCAGTCCTGGCTAGTTACAGAGGGGTTTTCCTTTAACCAATTGCCGGCCGCAATACGTATATTTGTAGGATTTTCTTCAGCCAGCGGCTGGTTTTCTTATTAAAGCGTTCCGATCGGCTCATGAGCTGCTGGAGCGCTTTCAGCCAGCCCACCCCCCACCCCCCCCCCCATCCTGCCACTCGCCGGTGTTTCTTGAACTTACTGTTAGGGTTGACACCTTTTCTTTAAGCCAAATGCAAACACTTTAGTGCCACAGTATACACAATGGGGTGGATTCAGGTAGGGGCGCGCAATTTAAACGGCGGCGCAGTGTATCGCATTTACGCTACGCCGCCGTAACATACAGGAGAAAGTGCTGTATTCGTGAAGCACTTGCTCCGTAAGTTGCGGCGGCGTAGCGTAAAAGGGGCCGGCGTAAGCGTGCGTAATTCAAATGATCTGGTAGGGGGCGTGGATCATTTAAATTAGGCGCGTTCCCGCGCCGAACGTACTGCGCATGCACCGTTCCCTAAAACTTCCCGACGTGCATTGCGGAAAATGACGTCGCAAGGACGTCATTGGTTTCGACGTGAACGTAAATATCGTCTGGCCCTATTCACGGACGACTTACGCAAACGACGTAAATTTTAAAATTTCGACGCGGGAATGACGGCCATACTTAACCTTGGCTACGCCTCATATAGCAGGGGCAACTTTACGCGTCGCAAATCTTACGTAAACGTCGTAACTTCACTGCGTGGTGCGGGCGTACGTTCGGGAATTCGCGTATCTTGCTAATTTGCATACTCGATCGGGAAAACGACGTCGGTGACACCTAGCGGCTGATGTGATCAAGGAGAAGATCCTCCTTGAGGGAACCCCCAAACCAAAATAAAAAAAAATGGCGTGGGGTCCCCCTCAAAATACATACCAGACCCTCATCCGAGCGTGCAGCCCAGGAAAACAGGGGGGGTGGGGAGAAGCGAGCACTGACAGCGGATGACTCTTCGGTTATTGGACCGCATGCTCCTTAACAACCATGTTGTTTACTGGTTGTTAGGGACACTGGCAGCCGCCCGCTTCTTAGCAACCAGATATCTACACTGCTAAGGACGCTGGCTAGCGCATGCAGTATTTTAGTAGTAAAATTTGGCTAAACCAAAACTAACTGAACTTTTCTGGAGTTGGCTCTTCCTTTAGTATGTTATTAGCACAGATACAGCCGAATAATATGGGTGGCCAAAGGAAACATTCACTTGGCTTCTCCCACCTTCCTAAAGGTTCTTGTTTCCCTGGCTCAGTGGGGATTTCCTTTTGGCCCATCTCGCCATAACCTGCCTGGTTAAACTTTGCCCTATTGATAGTAAATGGATATATGGCCCCTGCATTACTCACTGGGAGACGTACATATATAGGTGGGGCAGTTGACGGCAGAGGAAAATTACAAAAATTCCACAGCGCCCAATACAGCCAACCCAACTCTGCCCAACACTTGGAATGGAAACATCCGATTCCCAACACAGGAGACTAATCAATGAGGTCTAACAAACTTATTTTTGAAGAATTAGTTGAATTTTTACAAGCAATCTAAGAACTGGTTGTAAAAGATTGGGCAGCAACATCTCTCTACATACAAGTCTATGAGAATCCAAACGCATATGAAGCTAATCAAACGCAAGGCAGCTGCAGGGCCGCCATCAGGGGGGTACAGGCGGTACACCTGTAAGGGGCCCGGATGGTATCCCCCTTTTTTTTTTGTTCGGCAGCACCCAAAGCCCCCCCGACCTCTAAGGGGCCCGGATGGCATCACCTTTTTTTTTTTAAAATCAGCACTCAAAGCCCCCCTGACCTCTAAGGGGCCCGGTGGCCCCCAGTGCCCTGGATGGCATCGCCGACTTTTTTTTTTAATCAGCACCCAAAGCCCCCCAACCCGACCTCTAAGGGGCCAGGTGGTCCCCATTCCCCCGGATGGCATCCCCCCTTTTTTTTTAACCAGCACCCAAAGCCCCCCCACCTCTAAGGGGCCCGGTGGTCCCCAGTGCCCCAGATGGCATCTCCCTTTTTTTTTTAACCAGCACCCAAAGCCCCCCCACCTCTAAGGGTCCCGGTGGTCCCCAGTGCCCCAGATGGCATCCCCTTTTTCTTTCAGCACCCAAAGCCCCCCAAGCCCCTTAGAGGCATCCCCCCTTTTTTTTTTTTCGTCAGCACCCAAAGCCCTCCCGACCTTAATTTGCGGCGGTAGCCCCCTCTGCGTGCCGATTCGTGGTGCCCCCTCCGCTTCTCAACTTGCGACACTCCCCGCCTCCCCTCCGCTTCTCAATTTGCGGCGGCAGCACCCCCCGGTTCTCTGCTCCAGGGGGCCCATGCCCGAAGCTGTGTAAGGGGCCCCAAAATTCCTGATGGCAGCCCTGGGCAGCTGTACCAGCAATGAATTTCCAAATGGCCTTTGAAGGGTGCAAGGAGGGGTTAGGCTTCTTTGTTAGTTTCTTCTTATGGGCCCATGCTATGGCCCCGGTTCACACCGATGCGACAATCGCTCCGAATTTGTAGCAATTGCCGCTTCATAAGTTGAAGAAGCCCTCTTCCCATGCAATGGAACCGTTCTAATCGGTGCGACTTGGGTCGCTCCGACTTCGAAAAAGGTTCCTGCACTACTTTTGGTCTGACTTTAGCAAGACTTGCATTGACTTCTGGTAAAGAAGTCGCACGCAGGTCGTGCCGGGGTTTGACTTCAAAGTGAACCCGGGCTCAGTCGAGTGAGCTGGCCCGGGAATAAAACGATCAATCATGAGACAGAGAGACCCTCCCCACCCCAAGGTACACACACACACATATGAACGTAGGCGTATGTGGTGGGCGCGCCTACATAGGAGAACGGTACAATGCACATTGGGTATCGCTACAAATACCGGACACGTCAACTTTTTTGGCATCCATTCCCTTTATGCAACCTCATCTTTTAGCAAAAAATTGGATATTATATTGTAATCCCCTAAAGTGCAGCGCAACAAAAGTCAAAATGAAAGAAACTACAACAATTAAAGGGGTTGTAAAGGTAAACGCAGCTTCCCTGTTCTTCACTGTTGCGCCGTCATTGATCGTGTGTTCCCTGTTATAGGGAAACACGATCAATGACGTCACACGTCCAGCCCCGGCC
The DNA here is from genome assembly GCF_905171775.1 of Rana temporaria. Lineage (NCBI taxonomy): Eukaryota > Metazoa > Chordata > Amphibia > Anura > Ranidae > Rana > Rana temporaria. The sequence goes on along the minus strand of NC_053500.1, from coordinate 138,488,840 downwards.
CCCCTACAGTTAGAAACACATACGAGGTCACACGCAACCCCTTCAGCGCCCCCTAGTGGTTAACTCCCAAACTGCAATTGTCATTTTCATGGTAAACAGTGCATTTTTATAGCACTTTTTGCTGTGAAAATGACAATGGTCCCAAAAATGTGTCAAAATTGTCAGATGTGTCCGCCATAATGTCGCGGTCACGAAAAAAAAAAAAATCGCTGATCGCCCCGATTAGTAGTAAAAAAAAAAATATTAATAAAAATGCAATAAAACTATCTCCTATTTTGTAAACGCTATAAATTTTGCGCAAAAAAAAAAAAAAAAGATAAATGCTTATTGCGATTTTTTTTACCAAAGATAGGTAGAAGAATACGTATCGGCCTAAACCAGGGATATGCAATTAGCGGACCTCCAGCTGTTGCAAAACTACAATTCCCATGAGGCCTAGCAAGACTCTGACAGCCAAAAGAATGACACCCAGAGGCAGAAGCATGATGGGACTTGTAGTTTTGCAACAGCTGGAGGTCCGCTAATTGCATATCCCTGGCCTAAACTGAGAAAAAAAAATGTTTTTTGGGGATATTTATTATAGCAAAAAGTAAAAAATATTGAATTTTTTTCAAAATTGTCGCTCTATTTTTGTTTATAGCGCAAAAAATAAAAACCGCAGAGGTGATCAAATACTACCAAAAGAAAGCTCTATTTGTGGGGGGGGAAAAAAAAAGGACGCAATTTTGTTTGGGAGCCACGTCGCGCGACCGCGCAATTGTCAGTTAAGGCGACGCAGTGCCGAATCGCAAAAACTGGCCGGGTCCTTTACCTGCCTAAAGGTCTGGGTCTTAAGTGGTTAAGTCTGTGGCACCAAAAGGGTTAAAAGGCTTTAAATTTACTTTAAGGCAAAGTTCACGCTACCGCATTAGCGCTTTTCTTGTGTCTGTACCGACCGAAAAAAACGCGTCTTCCCTTTATTGCCGTGTACGTTGGACGCAGAGTCTTCGGTAAACAGCGACGGGCGCGGCTCGGCCTCAGCAAGAAGGTTAATCAATCCATACAAAGCTTTTAAAACAGGCGAGTGTCCCAGGAAGGGTGACAGAGGTTTCTATAAACTGAAGAATGCGGCTTATCTCCAGACGATGGGAACGTGGTGAACCCTGAACACTGCCGCCAAGGCAGGAGGGACTTACCGCCGGAACAGAGAGACCGATCGATCTCGGAAGATACAAAAGACTTATTTTCACCTTTCCAGAGATAATCTTCTCAGGAACACAGAGGGAGGAGAGAGGACATAAGAGAAGGTTAAATCGGCCTCTCAGGTCCCCGAAGGTCCCCTCTACTGCCTCGAAGGTCCCATGGAACGTTTGGGGTGCCGTTTGGGACTCCTGGGGGATCCCGAGCTATAAGCATGGATGGACCCAGTTTGCCCCAAAGTAGCCCCATGGGTTGTCAAGGTGCAGGTGGGCCGGCCGCCAGCACCCTAACAACCAATGATGCTTTAGGGCCAAGATGGGAAGTGTCAATCATTGCTATGGTGACGTCAGCGGACTTGCTGGTGGCCAGGGCCTGAGCAATAAAAAAAAAAAAAAAAACTATCAGTGTATGGCCAACTTTTTTATTTATTATTTATTTAATATTTTTTTATCCATGGCCAACTTTAGTGTGATGGACATTAATACTGACAGATAAAAGGGTGAGAGGCTACAGGGAGCTGATCTATACAAGTTTGATTGACTTTTACCCAGTCTGGTCATAGGGTGAGAGACTGCAGGGTGCTGATCTGTATAAGTGTGATGGACTTTTACAATGTCTGGTCATAGGGTGAGAGGCTGCAGGGAGCCATCTATAGAAGTGCTTATCAGCTTCTCAGAATCTGGAAGACCCCTTTAACAAAGGGGACCCCCAGATCCTGCCCCCCCCTATGTGAATTGGTAATGGGGTACCCCTACCATTTCACAAAGGAAGTGTAAATAGTTGTAAAACACACACACACACACACACACACACCGTAGAAAAAAGTCCTTTATTGATAAAAAGAAAAAGAAAAAAAATCCAGCGGTGGTAATCCACTCTCGGTCCGGCTTCCTGCTCGTTGTCTGTATCCAGCGACAGGTGATCTCCTCTCTGGTCCAGCGATGAGAAGATCTTCCGGCATCCAGAGCTCCAGAGCACAGCATCGGAGGCCGCCTCTCTCCGCCGGACACAGCCCAACGGAATGACGCGGCTGGAGCTTGACATTTCTTATATAGGGGAGGCGGGGCCACCTGTCACGTGACCCCGCACCCTCTGACGCAAGGGGGAATCCTGGGCTTTCCCAGTGACGTAGCAGAGGGTGCGTCAGAGGGTGCAGGGTCACGTGACAGGTGGCCCCGCCTCCCCTATATAAGAAATGTCAAAGCTCCAGCCGCGTCTTTCCGCTGGGCTGTGTCCGGCGGAGAGAGGCGGCCTCCGATGCTGTGCTCTGGAGCTCTGGATGCCGGAAGATCTTCTCATCGCTGGACCGGAGAGGAGATCACCCGTCGCTGGATACAGACAACGTTGGAGCAGGAAGCCGGACCGAGAGTGGATTACCACCGCTGGATTGTTTTTCCTTTTTCTTTTTCTTAATAAAGGACTTTTTTCTACGGTGTGTGTGTGTGTGTGTTTTTTCCAACTATTTACACTTCCTTCGTGAAATGGTGGAGTGGAGTTCCCCTTAAAATCCACACCAGACCTGAAGGGTCTGGAATGGATATTTGGGGGGAACCCCACGTCATTTTTTTTATAAATTGACGGCAGGGTTCCCCTTAATATTCATTCCAGACCTGAAGGGCCTGGTAATTGAATTTGGGGGGACCCCCACGCTATTTTTTTTTTATTGAATGAATTCGCTCTGAATTGCCAGAGCCGACAATTCATTATAGCCGCAAGTCAGTTTTAAATGTATTTTTTTCTTTCAGAAATGACACTTTGTGCAGAGACAGTTCTAAGTACGGGAAACATGCGCTATTTCACATGCTGACTTTACACCCCCCCTAGGTACGAAATTTAAAGGAATATTTCACTTTTATTGTTTCACTTTTAGCATTATTAAATTCACTGCTCCTGAAAAAACAGCCGTTTTTAAAACTTTTTTTTAGGGCTGTGGAAATTAAACTATTAATTCCTCGATTAATCTTTAATTTTTTTAATCGATCAAAAATTCTTTTGATTGGTACTCCCCTCTCCGCCAGCTTCCGGACCTTCAGGGAGTTTCGTCGGAGATCCGGTGATGTCACGGACACCGGCGGGGCTTGCCGTGTCCATCTGAAGGGCTCCTTTGCTGTGCCATCATATCTGCATACCGGCGGGACCTTACTATCTGCCACACGCAAGGGCTGTTACACTTCCTTCTATCACTCCCCTCTATCAACCTGGGATTCTACAACCATCCACTTGGAGTTGTGATAGTTCCCTTCACGGGGACATCTACATGCCGACGGACTGATGTTAACCCCTCCTCATCTGGATTCAGCAGTGGTATCGTTGTACACATTTTTATGCCAGTATCATACTTAGCTGCATGTTTTTATGACTGCTTTTGCTACCGTTTGGTATTACTCACACCATTTTTACAGTTTATGTAGCAACATCGATTTTATCTCCAGTGCAATATTTATTTTGTTACCTACTTGAAGACTATAAACGTTTTAATGCTATTCCCATCGAGCGCTGCCTTTGGAGTGTTTTTTGTATCCTGCTATCCATTTTTCCAGTGGTTGGTAGCTGCACTGGGAATCAGCCTGCAAGGAGATCAGCTAAAAGTAGTTGGATCTGTATGTGCGTTATAATTAATCGAAATTGGTCGATTAGATCGATTAAAAAAAAAAATCGATTAATCGAACACAAAAATTGTAATCAGTAACAGCCCTACTTTTTTTTTTGCATTGATACATGTCCCCTGGGACAGGACCCGGGTCCCCAAACACTTTTTAGGACAATAACTTGCATATTAGCCTTTAAAATTAGCACTTTAGATTTCAAACGTTCGAGTCCCATAGACTTTAATAGGGTTCTAAAGTTCACACGAACATTTGGTGTGTTCGCAAGTTTTGGTGCGAACCGAACAGGGGGGGTGTTCGGCTCATCCCTACCCCAGACGTGTTTCGTCATACGTGACGTTGTCAATGGGGAACTTTTAGGGGGTGGCCAAAAAAAAATATTGAGAAACTATGGTACGGATGGAGCACCTCGGTTTCTGGTGACATTGAGACGCAATTACCCATAAACACCATGTTATGGTCTATGGAGCACGACTCTGACCGTACTGTTAGTCTTATGATGCATTGTTACTTAAACATAGTGTACTGGAAATGGAAAAAATGGATCCTTAATCTCAAAATGCTGGCGGTTACGCATACATGGTGATAACGTCTTTAACTAATGTACCTGTATTAGGATTAGGTTTTGTTTTCCTATGGTTTACTGTTATTGTAGCAACAGAAAATATTTGAACTGATGTATGCTTGCTGAACAGCTTCACATGTGAACGCAACAATGCTTATGGTCGAGTATGTGACTGTATAATTCCTGATGCATAGTTAACCGATTGCCACCCAGGCCAATTCTGACATTTCTCTCCTACGTGAAAAAAATCATACATTTATTTGCTAGAAAATTACACAGAACCCACAAACATTATATATTTTTTTTTTTTTTGCAAAGACCCTGGAGCATACAATGGCGGTCGTTGCAACTTTTTATCTTGCACGGTATTTGCGCAGCAATTTTTCTAACATGTTTTGAGTTACAGGAGGAGGACTAGGGCCAAAATTATTGCTCTCACTCCAACGTTCGCGGCGATACCTCAGGTGTGTAGTTTGAACGCCGTTTTCATATGTGGGCGGGACTTACGTATGCTTTCGCTTCTGTATGCGAGCACGCAGGGAACAGGGGCGCTTTAAATAATTTTTTTTTTTTTATTGTTCATTTTACTTTATTTATTTTAGTTTGACACCTATTCCCCAAAACTACATTTTTTTTTGATTACTTTTATTCCTATTACAAGGAATGTAAACATCCCTTGTAATAGGAATATGGCATGACAGGTCCTCTTTACAGTGAGATATGGGGTCAATAAGACCCTCACATCTCACCTCTAGGCTGGGAAGCCTGAAATAAAATTAAAAAATGATCCTGGCTTCCCAGCGTGACCTCATAACATCACGCCCGGCCTTCGAAGATCATAGACACTCCGGCGACCATCTGGTCCGCCGGAAATCTCTATGATCAGCATTCGGGGCCGGCGGATCCCGTCTCTGACTCACCGATCGCAACGGTGAGTCGGTAGAAGCACCGGAGGGAGTGGGGGTAGGGTGACCACATTTCCAAACTACCATTCACGGACACCCCCCCCCCCCCCCTTTCCAAAAATCAGCTTGTGCTGTAACGAATCACAGCACAGTGATTGGACACAAGAGGCGGGATTTATGATTTCTCCAAATCACAAGCAGGGGGCGGGGATTGTGCTCCTCCAGGCATTCCCAGCCAGGACAAGTACTGTCGGTGAGTAAAGTGGTGATGTGGCGGCCATTTTTGGGGGTATCAGATTGGCCGGGGGGGGGGGGGGGCTAGGGCTGGCTGTGTCAGTTTCATTCCGGGACACTGTATTGTCCTGGAATGAAGGTGCCCGGGACAGACCTGCAAAATGCGGGACTGTCCCGGGCAATCCGGGACACGTGGTCACCCTATGCACCCATCATTCAAATATAGCCCCACAAAGTCAAGGACATCATATGACGGCCGACGGCCGGAAAGTGGTTAACGTTGTATGCTGTGTTTTGTGAAAAAATCATAAATTTACCCTTTAAAAAAAAAAAAAAACATAGATGCTACTATACAGGCAAAATTATTTATTTGAAAGACCAGCATTGTAGTCCAGGCCCTGGATGAGGCCCAAACAAAAAATGGTGCCGGTCTTTAAGCAGATGAAGGCATAGTCAGGAGGAATGCTGGAATGGACAGGTAGAATATACCTGTGCAAGTAAACCAGACAAGACAGAGCATGCTTTAAAAGTCAGTTACCAACACGTGATTGAAGCTGAGCGCACATTGCTCATGTGGTGATGTTATTTATTTTCTGCATTATAAAATTTAGAAGAAAAAAGTTGTTTATATTACTACAAATTTTCCGAAAAACCGCCATTTCCGTCTCTCACCCCGTTTACAGGAGTCACGAGACAGAAGCCACCTGGAGAATAGACGCTTCGGAGTCATTAATCCTTCAAATAAACAACATTGTATCTGAGAAATCTGTTCCCTCAGGGTGTGACTTATTATAGGCGCCATAAAACAGGCCAGCCTATAGTGCTATAAGATTAAAGACACGCCCATCTGAAATCTCTCTCTGAAAGAGAGAGAGAGAGAGAGAGAGAGAGAGAGAGAGAGAGAGAGAGAGAGAGAGAGAGAGAGAGAGAGACGGATTCAGATACCTGAGCGTATCTGTCCGGCCTGCGTAACGTATCTATTCAGAAAGAACTTGCGCCCTTAGTTGCGGCGTAACCTATGTGTTGCGGCGTAAGGCCGCGTAATTCAAATGGGGATGTAGGGGGCGTGTTTTATTTAAATTTGGCTTGACCCCGCGTATTTGACGTTTTTTTTTAACGGCACATGCGCCGTTCGTGAAAACATCCCAGTGCGCATGCTCGAAAATCCGCCACAAAACGTCATTGCTTTCGACGTGGATCTGTGCGTTTACACACACAGATCCACGGTCCTGCTGTAATCACAGGCAATTTTACTTAGGGAGGTTAGCAAGCCGAAGCTGAAAAATATTTCGATCTGCTGGTTTTCTGTACGTTTTGGTCATAATTTGTGCTTTTTTTTTATTATGTGGAAATTCTAAAAAAGGTAAAATTTCCTCATAACTATATGTAGGAGTAAAAACTAAATACAAATCGTCAATATTTAATACTGTGCGACAAAAAAAAAGCATCTAAATCTGTTTGGGAACCCTTCCAAATAAAAATATGTCGTCAATGTATCTCTACTAAAGAACATGATCCGCACCCAGCTCATTAATCTCCCCTATGAATCTTTGTTCCCAAAAGGGCAGAAACTAGTTGGCAAAGCTGGGTGCAAACCTCTTTCCGTGAGCTGTGCCAACCCTCTGCAGAAAGAATGAGTCACACCGATCATAAAATAGTTATGTTGTAGTAAAACTGGATATTAAATCAAGATAAAATCCAAATGTTCTACCTGGTTAAAAAAACTCTCTCAATCAGCAAGCATTTCACGGTCTCACAGCCCTTCTCATGAAGTCCCATCTACTGGGCCTAAAATCCAACCATCTCCCCGTTGGACCTCCCGCAATGCCTTTCAGGTGTGTGGAGCCGATGTTTATGTTCGGAGAGCGCACTGGATCAAAAGACAGGTCTCCACTAACCGGCTCCTGATCATGTGACCGCTGTGACAACCAATCACACTGGGCATATGATCGTTTATTCTTGTTCCTCGGGTATACAGACCCTAAAGGGACGCCACAGCTAGGAGGGAAGGGGTTAATATAACAGGGGTGGGTTGGACACATGGCTGTACTTCAACAAACTGTTATAAATTTACTGTCAATGATCTGATTCCAACTAGAGGTCTTGGAGGCTGTGTTGGATTTTTATTTATCTTAATCGCTTGCCGATCACCGCACACACATACAAGTCGACAACATGGCACGGGCAGGCAAATGGGCCTACCTATACGTCTCTTTAACTACTTAAGGACCCCTTTACGCCGATATACATTGGCAGAAGGGCACGGCTGAGCACAAGCGCGTACATGTACGTAGCCTTTAAGAGCCCAGCCGTGGGTCGCGAGCGCCGCTGGGAGCACGCTCACATGACCGTGCCCGCGGGACCCAATCGCTACCGGTGTCCCGCGATCGGGTCACAGAGTTAAAAAACGGGGAGAGGTAAGTGTAAACAAACCTTTCCCTGTTCTTCCTAGTGCGACTGCCACTGATCGCCTGTTCCGGGTCATAGGGAACGACGATCAGTAACATCACACACCAAGCCACGCCCCCCACACAGTAGTAATCACTCCCTAGGAAACACTTAACCCCTTCAGCACCCCCTACAGGTTAACCCCTTCACTGCCAGTGTCATTTTCACAGTAATCAGTGCATTTTTATAGCGCTTTTCACTGTAAAAATGACAATGGCCCCAAAATAGTGTCAAAAGTGTCCGCCATAATGTCGCAGTCGCGATAAAAATTGCTTTTCGCCGCCATTAGTAGTAAAAAAAAATAATAATAATACCATAAAACTACCCCCTATTTTGTAGACGTTATAACTTTTGTGCAAACCAATCAATAAACGCTTATTGCCATTTTTTTCCCCAAAAAAAATGAAGAATAATACGTATCGGCCTAAACTGAGAAAAAAAAATAGCTTTAAAAAAATAAAAAATAAATAAAAAAACTGGGGATATTTATTATAGCAAAAACGACAAAATATTGCTTTCTTTTCCAAAATTTAAGATACGCCGATTCACGAACGTACGCCCGGCCGTCGCATTACAGATACGCCGGAAGGGAGTTGATCAAATATCTCCAAAAAAAAGCTCTATTTGTGGGGGGGAAAAAAAGGACACCAAATTTGTTTGGGTGCAACGTCGCACGACGGCACAATTGACAGTTAAAGCGACGCAGTGCCGAATCGCAAAAAGTGCTATGGTCAGGAAGGGGGGTAAATTCTTCCGGGGGTTGAAGCGGTGATAGAAATCATCTGCTTTTCAATAAAATTTTGGAGAAACTAGAACTCCCTGTTTCAGTCATAGGCCCGGATTCACGTAGAAGCGTGCATCTTTTGCGGGCGTAACGTATCCCAGTGCGCATTCTCCAAATTAACCCTCAAGAAGCCAATGCTTTTGACGTGAACGTAAATGACGCCCAGCCCTATTCGCGAACGACTTGCGCAAACGACGTAAAACGTGAAAAATTTTACGCCGTTCCCATGTCTATACTTAACATTGGTACGCCTTACATACCCCTCATATAGCAGGGGTAACTTTACGCCGGGAAAAATCTAACGTAAACGGCGTATCTGTACTGCGACGGCCGGGCGTACGTTCGTGAATAGGCGTATCTAGGTGATTTACATATTCTAGGCGTAAATCAGCGTACACGCCCCTAGTGGCCAGCGTAAATAGGCAGTTAAGATATACGACGGCGTAGGAGACTTACGCTGGTCGTATCTTATACAAATTCTGGCGTATCTGATTCTTTGAATCAGGCGCCAAGATACGACGCCTCAGAGTTATGACGGCGTATCTGGAGATACGCCGTCGTATCTCCTACGAGAACCTGCGCCTTAGTGTCCCATGGAGATTTTGTTGGGCAGTAAAGTGATTTAAGAGAGCAATCCCTTTGTTGAAGACGGAACAAAGATACAAAGTAATGTGGGGAAGTTACACCGCCAACGTCTCAAGCGATAGAGCGTTTTTTTTTTATATATCAAATTGTTAAAGTTACATTAACCATCTGCAAACCCCCTCAATTTTTTTCCCCCCAACAGTAATGAAGAGTTAAAGGACCACGTCAATAAAGAAGACATCAACAAAGCTGCTAATGTTACAAAGTCTATACCACAGACCACAAGGCTACTGTACCCCCCGACCAAGGGGCCCAGCAGACCCTTAACCACTAAAGGACCATCACTTGTAAACGCCGTCACATCTCAGAGTTCCAGGCCACAAAATACGACCCGCAAAATAATCTCCAGCACTTATAATTTGGGAGACACGTACGCTACGGATGACATGCATGTCAATTCTGTAAGTCGGGATTTTTTTATTTTTTGGGGGGGGGGTTGGGGGGAGAGAGGGCCACAATTTGTAACTATGAGGGCAATGTTTGGAAGATAAGAGTGTGAGTTATATGTGATGGTTAAAAAGGTTGGCCCTTGTGCTTTTCAGCATTGTCTTTTCTTGGTTAGAAGATGCCTCTAGTGAGCTAAAGATCAATATAGAGCATCACCGGGACCTCCTACCTCATGCCGGTGACCCCTCTAGTGATCTAAAGATCTATATAGAGCATCACCGGGACCTCCTACCTCATGCCGGTGACCCCTCTAGTGATCTAAAGATCAATATAGAGCATCACCGGGACCGCCTACCTCATGCCGGTGACCCCTCAAGTGATATAAAGAGATAGGCCCAGATCCACGTAGCGCGGCGCATTTGTAAGTCTCTCAGATACACTACGCCGCCGTAACTTACAGCGTATTTCCCGTATCCACAAAGAAATTGCGCCGTAAGTTACGGCGGCGTAGTGTAAATGTGTCGGCGTAAGGGCGCGCAATTCAAATCAATAAGTTGTGGGCGTGTTTTATGTTAGTACGTCTTGACCCCATGTAATTGATGTTTTTTTTAACGGCGCATGCGCCGTCCGTGGGGGTATCCCAGTGCGCATGCTCCAAATTAACCCGCAACAAGCCAATGCTTTCGACGTGAACGTAATTCTACGCAAAGCTCTGTTCGCGAACGTTTTATGCAAACGACGGAAAATTAGACGCTGGCCCGACGTCCATACTTAACATTGGCTACGCCTCATAGAGCAGGGGTAACTTTATGCCGGAAAAAGCCTTACGGAAACGACGGAAAAAAAATGCGCCGGCCGGACGTACGTTTGTGGATTGGCGTATTTAGCTAATTTGCATACTCGACGCGGAAATCGACGGAAGCGCCACCTAGCTGGCCAGAGTAAATATGCACGTTAGATCCAACGGCGTACTAAGACGTACGCCAGTCGGATCTAGCCCAGTTTCAGGCGTATCTTGTTTTGTGGATACAAAACAAAAGATACGCCGGAGCAACCTAGAAGTTACGCGGCGTATCAATAGATACGCCAGCGTAACTGCTTAGTGGATCTGGCCCATAGAGGTCGGACTTGTTTGGTCCCCAACCAAAGTTCCGAAAAGTAGGGGCTACTGGACTATCACAGGACAAGTTAAAGTGGAGTTGCACCCTGAAAATTTTTTTTACATCAAAAATCAAAAAAAAAAAAAAAAAATTAAAATAGTTACTTACCCGAAATAGCGGTTGTTATGCGGAAGTCCCTAATCTGCCTCTTTATCCTCCGCGGTGGATCTTCTTCCTCGTCCTACACTCGGTTTCTTCTTGTGAATGGGGCGCGCTGCCTTCTGGGAACTACGTGTATCCCAGAGAGCAGCCGGCCCATTCACAAAGCGCCGCGGCGCTATGTGATAATAAGTGGGTGAAATCCGATCCGTGAAGAAACCCACCACCAATAGAGGAAACGGCGGATAACCGACTAGCCTGTGATCGCCCTTCTCAGGGGGGGGTGAAAACCGGCTCAGCAGAAATGCAGATGATCCTCAATAGCACCTTGTGCACCTCCAGAAACGATCATTCACAGTTGCCACTGCAGCAGTAACCAGCTGGGTGAACCGGATGTGTTCCAAAGATATATTTCCGGGGTAGAGACAAATGAACATCCCATATTGAGGGATGGTATTTACCCAATAGACGTATAAAAATGATTTAAGAAAAATATGCAAAACAATAAAAAAATAAAAACTCTTATGTGTAGAGTAGTGAACGAAATTCCTTGCAAGGATACTTAAAAGCTCCGTGGTTCGTCAGTGCAAAAATTGCTGGTGATGCCCTTACGACCGTTTCGTCACAACTGACGTCATCAGGGGCACCTTAATTTTTTACTGTGGGACAGTGAAAGTAATATTTACAGTAGCGATTTGCTCTTTTTGTACTATAAAGGGCCAATTTTTGTTTTTTTTACTGATAGAGATAGAGATAGAGATATATATATATATATATATATATCACACACATACATATACATGGATCCGCCTCATCTGGCGGTTGTGCCCTTCATCTAACTGAACAAAGCTTTGCAAATATGGACAGAGGACGGGGCCTCAATTGACTATTAAACATTCACCTGCCTGAAATGACACAAAGAAAGTCACCGAGGTGTCACCTTCCTTTCAATAACTGAAGTTGGATTGTTGGTGTTTATATACGCAGTCACAGATGATTTATAGGCGGCCTTTGTTGTTAGAGGTTTTGTCCTTCTATGTATTAAAAAAAACACACAGCTTTACACAGATTTTCCACAAGAAAAAGAATTTCAATATTTACCTAAATGAATGTATTTCAGTGAGCACACACTGAGCTATTTGTAAGCCATTATAACATTGTATAGAGTGTGTATTGTATTACATTGTATAGACTATGAACGCGTTGTAACAGCTTTTCATATTTTATAAAAGGCTCCCTCTAGTGGGCAGCCCAATCTCAGACAGTATAAACCGCATTCATGCTAAACATCTGCTGCCCTGTCCAGGGGCAGACTGACAACTCATGGGGCCCCCGGGCAATAGAAGATTATGGGGCCCCCGGGCTTACAGATGGCCACCACGCCAGGAGGCAGGGCAGCTAAAATCTCAGGATTTTCACATCAAAAGCATGTCGGTATCGGACATATCAAGGACAGATGTAAGAAAACAAAGATTTTTACATACTGTCCCTGGTTTTACCGAGCCTGGCAAACCTGATGGGGGGGGCCCCCTAGTGGCATGGGGCCCTCGGGCAGTGCCAGAATGGTCAGTCCGCCCCTGGCCCTGTCATTTTTTGGGGTACAAAACATGCAGCGAGATTTAGCCCATGGGCACAATCTCTGCATGCCTAGAGAGTCCCCCCCCATTGCAGAACTTGCGACCCAAACTGGGCCGCAATCCTGCCAGAATACCGGAACATCAACTGCCCAAGGCGTGCGTACATTCCAGCATTTTATGTGAAGGTAAGCACTATGCTATTATGCACACTACCATCCATCTTTACACTGAGCATTAAAAGAGAAATACCGCGGCCATAAAAGTCACACAACATACTCAGTTGTTACAGGAATTTGGTGCTATTAAAATCAAACAAAGCAAATTTCCCCGTTGAAGTCAATGGAAATGAAAATAATTAATTCCACATTGACCGCATGCAGCCAGAGGTGGGGGGCGCCGAAGAGCCTCGGAAAGGCCAGAGGACACCTTGGCTGACCTCGGCAAGACTCCATTCCTGAGCCTTTCCGAGGTTAGCCAAGGTGTCCTCGGGCCTTTCCGTGCATTTCCAAACGGTGCCGTTTGGCTCAGGCGCCCACCACCTCAGGCCAAAACGCAGTACTATGGCGGACACCTTGCTGATCCCCGATTCCAGGGGGGGGGGCGCTTGCCCCCCCTTGCCTCTACCTGCTCATGTCTCCAGGGTACTTAGGGTACATAGACCTGGGCCTTCTACCTCCTGAAGGCAGCGCCTCCATATAGTACATTATTCCAGCGTATTTAGTTCTTTGGCCTAAAACTGTACAAACCTTTAACGTATTCCCGTTTCCCATTTTCTACTCCTCTGCAGAAATGTCCTAACCGCATCAGAGAAAAGTTCCGGAATGCCGAGAACTTAAAAGAAAAATTTTTGGAGATGGTGCCGGTGCTGCAGTGGAAAAAACATGCTCAGGAGTCCGAATACGAAAGACTTCGGAAATTTTCTGGAGCCCAGGGTTGGATGGGCGTCACGTGGCACAGTAAGTGTTGGACACTCCTGGATTGTCCCTCGACTGTGCAATTTATTCATTGTTTTCAAATAATCGAGGCATCTACCCAGATTTTCCATCCATGAGACCCTAGTGAGAGGGCCAGCAGATTGGCCAATACATTCCAATAGCCACAGAATCCATGTTTCCAGGCCCGTGCAGAGAGAGAGAGGGTCTGGTGGGCATAGAATTGCCACAGGGGCTCCTCTCGAATTAACCACCTCAGGCAGGTCCAAGGTCAGACACCTGACCATCCCATCTACCTATATGGCCAAGAGTATGTAGACACCCTTCCAAATAATGGGTTTCCAGGTGTCTTCAGTGAAGGGTCCTGGTAACACTACACCATTCAAAGACATTGGAGACAATTGTGCTCCTTCAACCTTGTGGCAAAAGTTTGGGGGGGATGGGGACGGGACCCTTTTCTGTTCCATCATGAATGTGCCCCCCTGTGTGCAAAGCCAATTCCATACAGATATGACTGCGGCCCCCTCTGTACAAAGCCAGCGCCATAAAGACATGTGACTGTGCCCCCCCCCCCGTGTACAAAGTCAGCCCTATAAAGACATGACTGTGCACCCCCCCCCCCCCCTCTGACCAGTTTGGTGTGGAGGAACTTGAATGTCATGTACAGAGCCCTGACCTCATCCCTATTGATTACTTTGGGATGGATTGGAATGTTGACTGCAAGCCTGAATCCTCCCAAACAAGAACCAAACAAGGCAATACTTGTTTAGTTGCTGAACATGGATTGTTTATTAGAACCAGAATACAAGTCTTATATACAGTAGAAGAGGAGGTTCTGCCCTCCTGCTCATATTACTCTAACAATGCACCTGTAACCAGAAGCATAAATTAACATGAGCTAATTAACTAAATCCCTTAAAGCAGCCGATGTGACTCCGTGCCCTCCTGGGCATTGTAAACCAGCGCCATAAAGACATGTGACAGTGCCCCCCCCCGTGTACAAAGTTAGCCCTATAAAGACATGACTGTGCACCCCCCCCCCCCCTCTGACCAGTTTTGTGTGGAGGAACTTGAATGTCATGTACAGAGCCCTGACCTCATCCCTGACTGATCACTTTGGGATGGATTGGAATGTTGACTGCAAGCCTGAATCCTGCGAGACAACACTCCCAAACCGAGTTAGGATTTTACAAAATACAGTGCTAGTATTGCGAAATGTTTGTTAACCGCGATACTCGCAATCTGAGGTTCCACTGTATATACACACACACACATTTGGAAGTGGACCAGCTGTCCATTGTTCCATAGACTTAGCACATCTCAAGAGTTCAGCCAACAAACACAACCTTTGGGAAAAAAAAAACATTTCAAAAAATGTGTGTGTGTGTGGGGGGGGGGGGGGGGTCTTGGTTAGCGTGAACCCAAGTGTTGGCCTCATCCTGGACACATCCTGGTGATCTCATAGTTTCTACAGTATACCAACGATAAGAAGCATGCTTTTTTTTTTCTTACCTGGACATCTCATGTTGCTGTATCTCTGCAGTTCTAAACGAAACGCTCAACTTGATGAACTCCACGGGCAACGGCTACATGTTCGACACCTGGAACGGGACTTCCCCTTGTATTCGTTGTGCCGTGGTGGGCAACGGTGGAATCCTGAATGGATCTAGAATGGGCAAAGAGATTGACAGCCATGACTACGTCTTCAGGTATTTCTGAGGAAGCCCCCCCCCTTATAGCCAAAAAAAATTCTTGTGAATTTTACTATATTACTCTAACAATGCACCTGTAACCAAAAGCATAAATTAACATGAGCTAATTAACTAAATGCTTTAAAGCAGCCGATGTGACTCCGTGCCCTCCTGGGCATTGTTATGATAAATCAGGATTTCACTACAGATCAGACTTGTTGTCACCGAGCTTCACACAGTAGATGATACATTATCATAAGTATAAACACAGGACACACACCCCCTATTCTACCAAAATAGGGGATAGTTTTATTGCATTTTTATTAATATATTTTATTTTTTTACTACAAATGGCGGCGATCAGCGATTATTTTCGTGACTGCAACAATTTTGACACATTTTTGGGACCATTGTCATTTTCACAGCGAAAAGTGCTATAAAAAAATGCACTGATTACTGTGAAAATGACAATTGCAGTTTAGGAGTTAACCACTAGGGGGCGCTGAAGAGGTTAAGTGTGACCTCATATGTGTTTTTAACTGTAGGGGGGCGGGGCTGGACGTGTGACGTCAGTGATCGTCGTTCCCCTATGTCAGGAAACAGACGATCACGGACATTGCCACAGTGAAGAACGGGGAAGGTGTGTTTACATTCACCTCTCCCCGTTCTTCAGCTCCTGTGACCGATCGCGGGACACCGGCGGCGATCGGGTCCGGTCACGGAGCTTCGGACCGGGACGTGTGCGCGTGCGAAGAATGTGGAAGAGGGGACATTTTTGACGCGTGTCATGTGAATATTTTTCGCGAAAGGGGAATTTAACAAGACACGTGGCCACTCTTTAAAATTCGAAGAAAAGAGGTTTAACCTTAAACTATGTAGAGGGTTCTTTACTGTAAGAGCGGCAAGGATGTGGAATTCCCTTCCACAGTCGGTGGTCATCGATGGTTTCAAAATTCTATTAGTTAAGCACCTGAACGACCACAACATACAATGTAATACTCAGGGCCGATCCTAGGGTCACAGGCGCCTGGGTGCAGAACTATTTCTGGCGCCCCCACATGGGCGTCGTCATTTTACCAACTCCTCCCCTTTACAAATGTTTCTATGGCAATGACTCAACCACAGAGATGCTCCCCCACAAAGTCTTCATTACCCTGGGATCCTTACGTGATCTGTTAACAATAAAAAGAATACAGGAAGAGAAGCAGAGTACTTTATTGGGACCTGAAGGGGGGGCCTCTGTGATGGACAGAGAGAGGGCTTCTGTTAGAGAGTCTGTTAGATGTTCGGCGCCCCCACCTCTGCAGGCGCCTGGGTGCAATGCACCCTGCCTAGGATCAGCCCTGGTAATACTGACGTATAATCACACACATAGGTTGGACTTGATGGACTTGTGTCTTTTTTCAACCTAATCTACTATGTAACTATGATAATGTCTGATATGGACCCTCCCAGTGCAATGAATGGGGCTTGGTATCCATAAAACAGATGAGCATATGTTGGACTTGATGGGCTTGCTTATCAGGAGCATCTGCCAAATGCCAGGACATCCGGCACACGGACAGCGCATTAGGTCTTATCTGTGGTTTGACCGATTGGAGTTGCAAGAGACAGCAGGAGAGCAGAGACAAGAGAGACGCCCGCCCTCGCTGCACCCTCTCCACCCTGGCTTTATTGCCTCTGGGTCAGCCGGTGTTCTGTCAAGAAGTGCCCCCCCCCCATTGAATAGTGACCGGGACAAACAGCTCCGCACGTCATAGCACAACTGCCGATTTGCCGATCAGCTGGGCCGACGTAACCAGGGCGCATTGCGCACATCGTAGGAGGCATCTCTCGATGGGAGATACCATTTCACAGCCACAATTTAAACCTATACAAATAGCGGGGGGGAACCCGGACCATCAGCACACTGTAAAGCCGCCCGCAACAGCGAGGCATAATGTGAGAACTACGTTCTCCCCCCCCCCCCCCTCTGTTTGTTTAGGTTTCAATTGTGCCCGTAAAATGGTATCTCCCATTGAGAGATACCTCCTACCAGGGCCGCCATCAGGGGGGTACAGGCAGTACACCTGTAAGGGGCCCGGATGGCAACCCCCCATTTTGTATACCTTTTTTTTAATTTATTTTTTGTTTTTATTAAAGGGCCCAGAGGTCCCCAGGGCCCCAGATGGCAACCCCCCTTTTTTTATATAAAAATAAAATTATATATATATATTTTTTATTTGTTTTTATTAAAGAGCCCAGAGGTCCCTAGGGCTCCGGATGGCAACCCCCCCCCCCTTTTTTTTATTGTATTTATTAAAGGGCCCAGAGTTTTTTTTTTATATATAAAAAAAAATTATTTATTTTTTATATATTTTTAATATTTTTTCCTTTTAATCTTTTTATTAAAGGGTCCAGAGGTCCCCAGGGCTCCGGATGGCAACCCCCCCTTTTTATTATTGTATTTATTAAAGGGCCCAGAGGTTTTTTATAAAAAAAAAAAAATGTATTTATTTTTTATATATTTTTTTTATTTTTTCCTTTTATCTTTTTATTAAAGGGTCCAGAGGTCCCCAGGGCTCCGGATGGCAACCCTCCCCCCCTTTTTTTTTATTGTATTTATTAAAGGGCCCAGAGGTTTTTTATAAAAAAAATTAAAAAAATGTATTTATTTTTTCCTTTATCTTTTTATTAAAGGGCCCAGAGGTCCCCAGATGGCTACCCCTCTTTTTTATATAAAAATAAAATTATATATATATTTTTTTATTCTTTTTTTGTTTTGTATTAAAGAGCCCAGAGGTCCCCAGGGCTCCGGATGGCAACCCCCCCCCTTTTTTTGTATTGTATTTATTAAAGGGCCCAGAGTTTTTTTTTATATATAAAAAAAAAATTATTTATTTTTTATATATTTTTAATATTTTTTCCTTTTATCTTTTTATTAAAGGGCCCAGAGGTCCCCAATTCGCAGCAGCCCCCCGCTTCTCAATTTGAGGCGGGCAGCACCCCCCGGGTTCTCTGCTGCAGGGGGCTCATGCCTGAAGCTGTGTAAGGGGCCCCAAAATTCCTGATGGCGGCCCTGCCTCCTACGATGTGCGAATGCGCCCTGTTCACGTCACTCCAGCTGATCGGCAACTGTCCTGCGCATGCGCAGGCACTATTGGATGGGGGGCACTTCTCGACAAAACACCGGGAACAGGGGACAAAGGGAAATCTGTGCCTGACTGAGCTCTAGGAAGAGATTTCCCATCACTGTTGTGTCTCCAGACAGAATTGAAGGGGAAATCTCCCAAAAAGGTCACAGACAAAAAAAAAAAAAAATCCTGGATGGGTCTAAAGTGGGCGTAAACCCTCCATATCCCCAGTGAAGTGACCGGCCCCAGGTGATACACAGAGGAAACACATCCTCCTACAAAAGTTGTACCGGTTTATCTGCGGCCTTCTCTTCTCTACATCCAGTTTAAAGTGCGGAATTTATAAAGCTTGTCTGAGAGTTCAGAAGAAAAGGGGTCGGAGAGCTGAAATTATTCTGCAGAGGACAGTGAGGAGATCCTTGAGAGCTGATTGGAGAGAAGGGACCCCTCAATCCCCCCCCCCACCTTCACAAGGCACCATAGGTGTGCACCCCAAACCTGAAACACACATGACTTTCTCTGCAGCCTCAGCTGCACTGGACAGTGAATAAATGGGAAGCGCTCTGTGCTGAGTGGCTTCCTGTTCATTCCCAAACTGAAGCATAGAAAACACAGTTTACTATGCTTATGTTATGATTGAACGCAGTGAGTGAGTGTGTTCACTGTGGTCATTTAGAAAATAAACTGGCTAGTACATGACTTATTGATTAGCCCCTTACCCCACTCTCCATCCTGAAACATCCCGGAGGAAAGGGGGGGGGGCTCGGAAGCCAGCAGCATTCCGGGAGGGATGAGGAGCCCAGGCAGTAGGGGGAAATTCGCCACCGCACAGAATGATTGGGGTGTGCCCAGTCACACCCCCTGCGCACACGCCTTTGCACATCACACAGGAACAGAGCTGAGGCGGCTGTCAATCACAGGCTGTGTGCTGGACCTCCCTTCCTGTCACCATTTTATCTCTTGGTGTCAGAAAAACTTGTCAGAAGTGACTCATGCAGATAGCAGAGGAAGGAGGCAGCAGACAGAATTAACACTTAGTGCTTTGGGCTGAGAGTAGTACACACACTATAGAGGGATGTGCTTTGTTCAGATTTCATGTCTGGGGTTTACATCCACTTTAACCCTTCTCTACTCTATCCAATATTGAAAAGCAAATCTCAAACAACGGTTTTGTTGAGTGGAAAATAAAAATAAGACTTGTCCCGCTCTCCCAGCCCTCAGGCCTCCTGTGAGAGAAATGGAAGCTATGAGTAATTCCCTCGTGTCCAGAAGTGGAATGCAACTAAAGCCGAGTCCGAGTCCCAACCATATGAACATTTACATCTTGTGGCATTGATGACGCATTGAGTCGCATGCGGCTTTTATTGAATCTCTCAGATCGCAGATCTCTGCAGCCAGGACAAAGCCCAGGGGGGTCTCCCTTCCTTCCTTGATGGCCAGAGAGGGATCACTTTGACAAAGCTGACCAGAGAGGGATCACTAGGACACAGTGGGCCAGAGAGGGATCACTTTGATGAAGCTGACCAGAGAAGGATCACTAGGACACAGTGGGCCAGAGAGGGATCTCTTTGACGAAGCTGACCAGAGAGGGATCACTAGCACACAGTGGGCCAGAGAGGGATCTCTTTGATGCAGTTGACCAGAGAAGCATCACTTTGACACAGTTGTCCAGAGAGGGATCACTTTAAAGCAGTTGGCCAGAGAGGGATCACTTTAAAGCAGTTGGCCAGAGAGGGATCACTTTAAAGCAGTTGGCCAGAGAGGGATCACTTTAAAGCAGTTGGCCAGAGAGGGATCACTTTAAAGCAGTTGGCCAGAGAGGGATCACTTTAAAGCAGTTGGCCAGAGAGGGATCACTTTGACAAAGTTGACCAAAGAGGGATTTCTTTGACACAGTTGACCAGGACACAGTGGGCCAGAGAGGGATCACTAGGACACAGTGGGCCAGAGAGGGATCACTAGGACACAGTAGGCCAGAGAGGGATCACTAGGACACAGTGGGCCAGAGAGGGATCACTAGGACACAGTGGGCCAGAGAGGGATCACTAGGACACAGTAGGCCAAAGAGGGATCACTAGGACACAGTGGGCCAGAGAGGGATCACTAGGACACAGTAGGCCAGGGAGGGATTACTAGGACACAGTTGACCAGAGATGGATCTCTTTGATGCAGTTGGAAAGAGAGGGATCACTTTGATGTGGTTGACCAGAGAGGGATCACTAGGACACAGTGGGCCAGAGAGGGGTCTCTTTCACACAGTTGACCAGAGGGGGGTCTTTTTAACGCAGTTGACCAGAGAGGGATCTCTTTGATGCAGTTGGCCAGAGAGGGATCACTTTAAAGCAGGTGGCCAGAGAGGGATCACTTTGATGTGGTTGACCAGAGAGGGATCACTTTGATGTGGTTGACCAGAGAGGGATCACTTTGATGTGGTTGACCAGAGAGGGATCACTTTGATGTGGTTGACCAGAGAGGGATCACTTTGATGTGGTTGACCAGAGAGGGATCACTTTGATGTGGTTGACCAGAGAGGGATCACTTTGATGTGGTTGACCAGAGAGGGATCACTTTGATGTGGTTGACCAGAGAGGGATCACTTTGATGTGGTTGGCCAGAGAGGGATCTCTTTGACGTAGTTGGCCAGAGAGGGATCTCTTTGACGCAGTTGGCCAGAGAGGGATCTCTTTGACGCAGTTGGCCAGAGAGGGATCTCTTTGACGCAGTTGGCCAGGGAGGGATCTCTTTGACGCAGTTGGCCAGAGAGGGATCTCTTTGACGCAGTTGGCCAGAGAGGGATCTCTTTGACGCAGTTGGCCAGAGAGGGATCTCTTTGACGCAGTTGGCCAGAGAGGGATCTCTTTGACGCAGTTGGCCAGAGAGGGATCTCTTTGACGCAGTTGGCCAGAGAGGGATCTCTTTGACGCAGTTGGCCAGCATAAACATGGATTGTTTACAAGAATCCCTGTTTTTCTACAAAAACGATGTACATCAGTGTGCTCTCTTGTATGTATTCATGTCCCTTCTAACCAATGACATGTCTTGGCACGCTGAGCGTTTTCTTACAGTCGTCTCCGTCTACCTGCAGGGTGAACGGGGCCATTACCACCGGCTTTGAAACGGACGTTGGCAATCGCACTTCCTTCTATTTTTTTGGCACAAACACCATGATGAACTCATTAGCGGCCTATGGGCACAGAGGTTTCAAGCGCATACCGCGCACAGTGGTAAGACTAGCAGCATTTTCAATATAGACATTTGCCCCTCCCTCCCCCCCCCCCCACCCTTTACGCATTTCAGGTATCCCACATATGCGTCAAGTATGGAGCCACACCCCCTCCTCGTGCGAGAGGAAGCTCCGGGAATTTTTAGGGATCGGTTCTATGGAGAAGAAACTCATATAGGTAGATTCAGGTACACAGGAATATCTTTAGGGCGGCGTAGCCTAGCCTGTTTAGGCTACGCCGCCGTAAATTAGCTAGGCTAGTAATGATTTTCAATCTTCTTACCTTCTAATCTACGGCGGCGTAGCCTCAAACGAGCGGGCGTAAGGGCGCCTAATTCAAATGACTTGGAGGGGGGGCGTGTTGTATGGAAATGAGGCTTGACCTCAAGTTTTTTGACGTTTTTTGCTACTGCGCATGCGCCGGGCGCCTACATTTCCCAGGGCGCATTGCGGCTAAGTACGCCGTACGGGCCTATTGATTTTGACGTGGACGTAAACGACGTAACTCCCGATTCGCAGACGACTTACGCAAACGACGTAAAAAATTCGAACCTCGCGGCGGGAACGGCGGCCATACTTTAACATTGTTATTCCACCTCATAGGTGGAATAACTTTAGGCCGCCTAAGGCCTTACGGAAACGACGTAATTCGACTGCGGCGGGCTGGCGTACGTTCGGAAATCGGCGTAAAAGCTCATTTACATAATTTACGCCGGCTGCAATGGAAGCGCCACCTAGCGGCCATCCGAAAAATTGCAAGCTAACATAGAACGGCGCAAGCCGGCCTATCTTAGCTTTGTTTAAGCGTATCTTTGTTTGAGCATACGCTTAAACATACGGCGGCGTAGATTCAGAGTTAGGTCGGCTTATCTACTGATAAGCCGGCCTAACTCTTTGTGAATCTACCTATAAATTTTCTGGAAAGAAATGTATCTGTTCTTATATCCCTTTACATGTATTGTGGTCAGTTTCGTTTTTTCATTTAGGGGTGTACTTAAGAATAAGAATAATATGAAGAAAATACTGCATTTTGGCCACTAGATGGAGCCGATGATCGTAGGAAATAAGCATTTACTTCCTCTGATCATCGCCTCCATCTAGTGGCCATAATGCAGTATTTTCCTGATTCACTGCATTGTATATGAATGAAACAAAGGATCAATATCACCGAATTGGTTTAATCAAACGTTCTAATGGAAGGTTTAATGCTGCCGCGTTCTGTCACGTTTTTGGGGCGGTGATCGATATGTGCAAAGAGAGAGATCACAGAAATACTTAAAAGTAGAACAACATTTATTAAAAGTAATGACAGTGGCGTAGCGTGGAGGGTGCAGGGGGTGCCGTGGCCCCGGGCGCGACATTTAGGGGGCTGACATTTTGTGTCACTACTGGCTGCCTCCTCCTAATCTTTATTTCCCGTGTCCCCCGAGCTCCGGCCGCCATGTTCAGTGTCCGGCGCCCTGTGATTGGGCGTATGGGGGTCATGTGCGGCGTGAGGCTGGCCTGTCCGTGATCTCGGTTGCTCCTAAAGTCCCGCCTCCGCACATGACCCCCCATACGCCCAATCACAGTGCTGCGGAAAACACTGAACATGGCGACCGGTGTCGGGCATTATCCGATGGGGGACCCTGATCGTCAGAACACTGGAGCACGGGGGAGACGAGCACTGGGAAGTGTGAGCCGCCAGGGCCGCTGTCTCCTCCTCCGGAGTCCGGACCGATGCAGGACAAGAAGGTGAGGAATGGCCTGGCGGTGTATTTTTGGGGTCCGGTTGGATCACCTGCACTACCCCGCCCCCCCCCCCCCCTGGTCGGTTTGCTGGGCGCTTACCAGCCCGGCACAAACCCAATCTATGGCGCAGGCAGCACTTCCCTCCATGGGCGACGTCTTCCCCTGCGTCTCCTCCTCGTCATCACAGCCGGTTCCACTGTGCGTCTCCGCCCTCCTCCTCCTAGGCCAGTCCGAAAATGGGCCCCAAGACCCGCTTCCTGATTGGCCAGGGGAATCAGTGTGACAATAGCGAATATTCATTGTCACACAACTGGGTGGGCTCGGGGCGCAGTGCCCAAGCTCACGCTTTTTTTAGCCTCTGGCTCCCCCGATTGGAATCCATGTGTCCGATTAGGAGGCTGGACGCATGGATGGAGGGGGGGCCCTTGCATTAAAAAATATGCAATAGCCGTATCATTTCACTACAAGCAAGGTTCAGTTATTCACTTTACCCACATTCCAAAATGTTGCAACAAAATAAAAAAAGTAAGGTAATACCATTCCTCCAGCAGGGGGGAGACATCCCCATCCTTCCGACGAGATCCCGGAGGATACTGAGTATCCCCAATTAAGAAAGAGGACGGTCCAGCACAGTGCGGGATCGCCTTCTGGTGATGTTTGGGCTGCCCAGTCTTCCCCGGGATCTCCCCAGAAGGATGGTGGCGCCAACCAGATCGAAAGTTGGAGGTACAGCGAATATATTTAATACATTTCTATGTATGGCGGCACTTTGGAAATCCAGGTGTGCACGTCCTTTAAATCCCGCCTTTACTTTTGCATGCCGTTTACCGTCCCACAGGAAACCCGCTTCGTCCTCTTACCGGATCACGACAGAGATTATTTATTAGTCCGAGCCGCCCTTACCAACAGCATCGTCGACCGCAGCCGGGATAAAGGCAAAGAGTAAGTAGACGAACTTTCCATGCAATCGCCATTTCTCTAAGGCTGCCCATACACTACGGGGGGGGGGGGGGTCTAATTTGTAAAAAACATTCATTCATCAGAGGCAAGGTGAACACAATTTACCTGTATTTCTTCTAATAGATCAGTTCCTGTATCATCAGCTCCCTCTAGTGGCCAAAATGCAGTATGTTTTCTCATTGAGGTATTTCGGGAATCTATACAGCATTTTGGCCACTAGAGGGAGCGGATGATATAGGAAACAATCTATTAGAAAAAATATGGGGACATTTCGTCCAGTTCACAGGAATGCTTCTGTCAAATGCTTTTAAAAACAGCCCCCCCCCTCCTTTATATTCTGATTGTAAAATTTAACTAAGCTTTATGCGTATAAAAATGAGAACATAAAAATTAGAAATGTCCCTGTATTTCTTCTAATAGATCAGTTCCTGTATCAGCGCCCTCTAGTGGCCAAAATGCAGTATGCATTCTCATTTAGGTATTTCAGGAAGCTATACAGCATTTTGGCCACTAGAGGGAGCTGATGATATAGGAAACAATCTATTCATGGAATACCACATCAGGCAACCTCCTGCTCTATGTAGCCAATGCCAGATACAAAGCTTTTGTAAAGTTAGGCAGCCAGCACTGGGATGCATGTAGACAGGAAGTAGCTGTAAAGAAGCTGCAGGAGATCAGCAGCACTGAAACTAGACAGACATTGCTGTGTTCTGTATGAATGGGGGTTTTGGCTGATTTTTCCTCACCCGATGTCTGATATCACTCTTCTCTTCCACAGTCCGGCGCACTATTTTGGCACAAACCTGACGACGGAACATTTCAAGATCCTGCACCCAGACTTCATGCGTTACCTGAGGAACAGGTGAGTCCACGCCCGGCATGGGGCTCCGGACTGTCCGAGGGCGAGGGGGGCATCCCACGAGTTAGCTGACCTGTACCAGTTCCGCCCCTCTCTGCGGGCGAATGGAGCCGTCAGACACGAGCGAGTCCATACAAGGATGATGTGTATGTGGATCATTCTGTCCTATGGTGGCCATTGAGGACAACAATGGGATTTCCCATCACTAGAGAAATTTCCTTTTACTTCCTACCGTGTCTCCAAGACAGAAGTAAAGGGAAATGTCCCCAATAGGACGCAGGCAGCGAAGAAAAAAAACTCCCTGCTCTGTTTAAAACCTTTGGATACACTTTAAATTAGTCTGTAACAATTTAACTTAGCAAATTGCAACAATGGTTCCTGTTCAGCAGTGACTCTGCAGCTCAGTTCCCCCTTTCATTAGTGACTCAGCAGCTCAGCTCCCCCTTTCATTAGTGACTCAGCAGCTCAGCTCCCCTTTCAATAGTGACTCAGCAGCTCAGCTCCCCCTTTCATTAGTGACTCAGCAGCTCAGTTCCCCCTTTCAACAGTGACTCAGCAGCTCAGCTCCCCCCTTTCCTTAGTGATTCAGCAGCTCATCTCCCCCTTTCATTAGTGACTCAGCAGCTCATCTCCCCCTTTCATTAGTGACTCAGCAGCTCATCTCCCCCTTTCATTAGTGACTCAGCAGCTCAGTTCCCCCCTTTCAAAAGTGACTCAGCAGCTCAGTTCCCCCTTTCATTAGTGACTCAGCAGCTCAGTTCCCCCCTTTCAACAGTGACTCAGCAGCTCAGTTCCCCCTTTCATTAGTGACTCAGCAGCTCAGCTCCCCCTTTCAATAGTGACTCAGCAGCTCAGCTCCCCCTTTCATTAGTGACTCAGCAGCTCAGCTCCCCCTTTCAATAGTGACTCAGCAGCTCAGCTCCCCCTTTCATTAGTGACTCAGCAGCTCAGTTCCCCCTTTCAACAGTGACTCAGCAGCTCAGCTCCCCCTTTCATTAGTGACTCAGCAGCTGAGTTCCCCCTTTCAACAGTGACTCAGCAGCTCAGCTCCCCCTTTCAATAGTGACTCAGCAGCTCAGCTCCCCCTTTCAACAGTGACTCAGCAGCTCAGCTCCCCCTTTCATTAGTGACTCAGAAATTCAGTTCCCCCTTTCATTAGTGACTCAGCAGCTCAGCTCCCCCTTTCATTAGTGACTCAGCAGCTCAGCTTCCCCTTTCATTAGTGACTCAGCAGCTCAGCTCCCCCTTTCATTAGAGACTCAGCAGCTCAGTTCCCCCTTTCATTAGTGACTCAGCAGCTCAGCTCCCCCTTTCATTAGTGACTCAGCAGCTCAGCTCCCCCTTTCATTAGTGACTCAGCAGCTCAGCTCCCTTTCAATAGCGACTCAGCAGCTCAGCTCCCCATTTCATTATTGACTAAGCAGCTCAGCTCCCCCTTTCAACAGTGACTCAGCAGCTCAGCTCTCCCTTCCAGTCCTCATTACTGGACAAGAAAACTCCCTGCGAGTCGGCTCTGATCATTCCTTCTTCTAGGGAACTGTCACCACCACCATCATCTTTCTGTCCATCATTTCCAAAGAATGATCTGCCCCCCCGGCTGTGATCTCTGGCTCAGATAATGGTGTCTGACCTCCTCCGTCCTTTTCATTAAATAGAATGAAGATAAAATTCCTCCAGACAGTCTACGGTTTCCCTTTCCATCTTATCGACTGAATTATCAAGAAGTCAACATTAGAGACTTGGGCGTGCTTCGCAACGTGACCTCTGGGCACTGCAAGCTACACGGCCATATCAGTCATCACACCCAAACAAAACAGACAACATACCAGCGAAACGCGTTATCCCGATATCAGAACTGTCGGACTTACACAGCCGCTAAAAAGGGAGTGGTCGACACACGTTCCTATGAACAATCTAAACCCAACCAGTTCAACCAAATATATTGTTGTACGCGTTCCTGTAATTCCACAAAACATTTCTTGTACTTGCTGGAAATACCCTTACTTTGAGTTCTTTGGGAAACACGGGGTTAATATTGAGACAAAATGGGAAGTCCACAAGCAGTGGGGGGGAGGGGTCAGTGGAGCGCAAATCCAGACCTTCCATGTCAGTGTGCAGCAACAGATCCCTTCTAACATGATCTATTGCTGGCTGATTGAAATAGTGACATCACTATAGCAGAGATATATAGACTGCAGGGGGAGACGGAACAACAGGACAGATCAGCGACAGCTCAGCCGCCATACTGACAGGAAGTGCCGTGGCATCAAACACTCCCGATGTACGCTCAGTGCGGCGCCATATTGCTTCCATTTTTTTTTTTTACATTAAGCTCCTATGGAGGGAACTACTAAAGGATGGGAAGCCCAGGAGTTGGTTGGTTCAGGTACTGGGCCCTAGACATGCGCAATTTGTTTATTTCCAAATTCGTTTAACTAAATTTCGACAAATTCGTTAATTCGAAAATATCTGGATTTTCGCATTTTCAGAAATTTGGAAATTTTAAATTTTGGTCATTCGAAAATCCGAAAAAAAATAAAAAATATGACAATTCAAAAGAACGAATATCGAATATCTAAAATAATTAATAATAACTTAACTATTAAATCATAGATATTGGAATTTCCTTTCAAATTTGGGTGTTGGTGAACGCAACGAATACATCTGAAGTTACGAATTATCCGAAATAACGAATGCCGCATCTAAATGAATGGAAGGTAACAAATTAATAATAATAAAGAACAATAATTAAAATGTTTTATTATTATTTATTATTAATTAGTTCCGCTCCATTTGTTTATTTTTTCTGATACAAAATGTATTAATGAAGTTACAATGTATCAGAAATAATGAACAAGTGGAGCGGAACAAATTAATAATAAATAGTTTTTATTATTGTTATTTATTATTATTAATTTGTTACCTTCCTTTCATTTAGATGCAGCATTTGTTATTTGTTAAAAACAATAAAAACATTGAAACAGAATAAAAAAAAAAATGTAAAAAAAAAAACCACAACAGCACAAAATTATAATCAGTAAAATAACAAACAACCATGTCAACAAAAAACCCACAGCAATGGGGGAAAAAAATAAACAAAACAAAAATAAAAGTAGTATCTGCAAAAAAAATAAAAATAAAAAAAAAAAAAGCATAAAAAAAACTCATATACAAATTCTAAACTTAAAAGTCTTTATCACCACAAAAAATATATTAAAAAAAGAAAAATGAAAAGCCAGCAAAAATATCCATGTCAGCAAGATGAAAAAAAAAAAATTCTGAACTTCAGCTTTGAAAATGGTATTTTTTGAATATATATATATATATATATATATATATATATATATATATATATATATATACATATACACACACACATACACAGGACATAAATCACAGTGCTGTATATAGTCCTGCAAAGTGCAGAATTGTTTGACAGCCTTATTCCTAGGAATAACAATTACTGGGTGCCATTTCCCAGACATCCCTAATGGCTCATTACATTCCTGTGTTGCCTCTGGCTTCTCATAGTAAAGTATTCGCTGAGCTATTCATCTTCTGAAACCGTATGTACAAATGTTCTGTGCGAGGGGGGAATGACAAATATTATTAGGCTATTTTCTTTCTGAGGTCGAATGTTATCATCATACAGAACAGAGTGAATCAGGAAACACCACATTACGGCCACTAGATGGAGCTGATCAGCCTGTAAAAAAAAAAAAAAAAAAAAAGAAGAAGAATTGACTATATTCATCGGCTCCATCTAGTGGACATAATGTGGTATGAAGAATAACATTTGACCTGGGGAGAAAATAACCGAATAACAATTGTTTTTTCCCCCTACGTCACACAGAAGGAAGGTAAATGCGGTGTCACAGGACATGTAGCTCTGATCTTATTCTTAGACATTCACATGTGAAGTTTCCTCCTCTTACAGACGGGCAGATTAGAATGACGGACTTGCACTGTTAGGAGGTTGGGTTGATGGTAATTTGCTGCTGTAGGTTCACCTTCGGGTCGCCTGGGTGGGTCAGTCCTGTTTTTCATGTACAGAGTTCAGGCTCCATCAGGAGTTTCCCGCACTCACATTGTAATATTTACATTGGAGAGATCCTCCCAAACACTACAATGGCGTTCTGCCGTCGGACAGACGCAGGTAAGGAGGAGGTGGAGCCTCCCCGGCCGCTCACTCAACCTTCACACACATTCTTGGCGCCAAACTAAAGAAAACTGCCACCCAGGGCCGATCCTAGGCAGGGTGCACAGGGTGCTTTGCACCCAGGCGCCTGCAGAGGTGGGGGCGCCAAAGTGGCAGAGTTCTCCCCTCCCTCCTCTCCTTGTTTGTGTCTGTCCAGAACTAGTGTTCTGAGCATAGGTGTGTGTCCGTCCATGTGTCTCTGACCATCTCCTTTACCATGTCTTCAGTCTCTGACCATCTCCTGTATTATATCTGCAGTCTCTGACCGTCTCCTGTACTATGTCTGCAGTCTCTGTCCATCTCCTGTACTATGTCTGCAGTCTCTGACCATCTCCTGTACTATGTCTGCAGTCTCTGTCCATCTCCTGTACTATGTCTGCAGTCTCTGACCATCTCCTGTACTATGTCTGCAGTCTCTGACCATCTCCTGTACTATGTCTGCAGTCTCTGTCCATCTCCTGTACTATGTCTGCAGTCTCTGACCATCTCCTGTATTATGTCTGCAGTCTCTGATCGTCTCATGTACTATGTCTGCAGTCTCTGTCCATCTCCTGTACTATGTCTGCAGTCTCTGACCATCTCCTGTACTATGTCTGCAGTCTCTGTCCATCTCCTGTACTATGTCTGCAGTCTCTGTCCATCTCCTGTATTATGTCTGCAGTCTCTGTCCATCTCCTGTACTATGTCTGCAGTCTCTGTCCATCTCCTGTATTATGTCTGCAGTCTCTGATCATCTCCTGTACCACGTCTACAGTCTCTGACCATCTCCTGTACTATGTCTGCAGTCTCTGACCATCTCCTGAACCATGTCTGTAGTATGTCTGGGGGTCTTTCTAACAGACTCTCTAACAGAAGCCCTCTCTGTGTCCATCACAGAGACCCCCCTCCAGGTCCCAATAAAGTACTCTGCTTCTCTTCTTGTATTTTGTTTATTGTTAAGAGATCATGTAAGGATCCCAGGGTAATAAAGACTTTGTGGGGGAGCATCTCTGTGGTTAAGTCATTGCCATAGAAGCATTTGTAAATGGGAGGAGTTAGTAAAATGACCACGCCCATGTGGGGGCGCCAAAAAATATTTCTGCACCCAGGCGCCTGTGACTCTAGGATCGGCCTTGCTGCCACCATGTTCCGCATGCCACAGCGTCTTCTCCTCCTATCAGACTACCGGGAGAGGAGAGAACTGGGGGCAATGTGGAGGGTCCCCGGGGGGGGGCAACATCTGGCCCAGTACAAGATTCTACCTGGCCCCCCAGCAGCTTGTCCTGTATTTGAATATTGCGTTTCCAGGAAGCAGTCGGTCCGCCAGCACCTTAGCAACCAATGAGTGTACAGGACACACAGCGGCATTCTTCGTTATGGTGCTGATGAAGGACCACCCCGATATTTAGAAGAGAACCTGCTCTGTCTCCATCCAGACCTGCTCCACCTCCTACCCTCTGCCACACACATAGAACAGAGGGACTGAGGACTCACTACTGGCATGGGGGAGGGCCTCTGATGTGATAAGGGGGGATGGGGCCTCTGATGTGATAAGGGGGGACGGGACCTCTGAGGTCATGGGGGACGGGACCTCTGAGGTCATGGGGGACGGGACCTCTGAGGTCATGGGGGACGGGACCTCTGTTGTGATGGGGGAGGGCCATCTGTTGTGATGGGGGAGGGCCATCTGAGGTCATGGGGGAGGGCCATCTGAGGTCATGGGGGAGGGCCATCTGAGGTCATGGGGGAGGGCCATCTGAGGTCATGGGGGAGGGCCATCTGAGGTCATGGGGGAGGGCCATCTGAGGTCATGGGGGAGGGCCATCTGAGGTCATGGGGGGGGTCCTCTGATCATATATTGCCCCAACCCCCACTGAAATTTCCATTGATAGATTCTAATGCTGCCTTGTGCTCTCTTCTCAGGTTCCTCTGGACCCCCATCCTGAACACGAAGAACCGGGATATATACAGACCCTCCACCGGAGCCGCTATTCTCCTGGCTGCTATACACACTTGTGACCAGGTGAGGGAGCTCTTCATCAAGACCATTCCCAACTAGAGCCAAGCAACCCAATTCCTGCCAACTAATAGCTCACCAAAAATCACATCGTCCAATCAGCATCTTTCAGTTTCTGCTGCAGAGCCCATCAAAATGTTTCAGTTAAAAGAAAATAAAACTAAAATCCAGGAGGTCCTGATTTAAAAAATAAAAATTCACACATAAGCAATAAGCATTAAAGGTCAGTTTAGATTTATACTGGATCACAGATGAGACACAACATGTAATATGCAGCATGAGCACCAACTTGTGGCTGCATCTGGTACTGCAAGAAAACTGAATTCCACATGACTGATGGTCGGCGTCACGCGGACTGACAAACTATCATTCTTCGCTTTACGCAAAGCACTTCCGAGTGTAAAAGACACATTTAGGCGAATACTTCCTTCCCAATCACCAGGGAGAACAAAAAAAACAATTTGGAGCTCTGGTGCTTCTCCCGGCCTATAGGGGGCGTGACCTGAACATCGATATTTACATATCAGGCTCCTCCCTGAGCGCTCACACAGGTGAAAATGGTATAGAAATTACCCATGAGGGGTAGAGTATGTGTGTTTAGTTTATGGGGAGGGGGTTTGGTGAGAGAGGGGATTTGAGCTTGGAGAGGGGATGTGGGGGGGGGGCAGATTTGTACTGGAAGGAGGGAGAATTTATGCTTAGGGTGCAGGCATGCAGATTTTGTTTGGGGGGGGGGGGGGTATTTTTGCTGACATAATGCTCATATATTTGGGGGGACCTCTGATGTGATAAGGGGGGGGAAACAGGACCTCTGATGTGATGGGGGGGAGGACCTCTGATGTGATAAGGGGGGAGGACCTCTGATGTGATAAGGGGGGAGGACCTCTGATGTGATAAGGGGGGAGGACCTCTGATGTGATAAGGGGGGGAGGACCTCTGATGTGATAAGGGGGGAGGACCTCTGATGTGATAAGGGGGGAGGACCTCTGATGTGATAAGGGGGAACCTCTGAAGTGATGGGGGGGGGCCTCTGATGTGATGGGGGGGACCTCTGATGTGATGGGGGGGGGGACCTCTGATGTGATGGGGGGGACAGGACCTCTTTTTTGCTGACACAGAATGCTCACATATTTTGAATTTGGCAGTTTGAATATTTGCCCTAGGCTCTATGTAATGCCCCTCCTCCGCTGTTGCCGACATATGAGATATGTCAGCAGCAGGTAAAAGGTTGAAGAGTGTCGGTAGATCTGGAGGAGATTGTACAACCAGATTGTATGGCGTCACCTTCCCATTAACCTTCTCTCTCCCGTTTCAGGTCAGCGCCTTCGGCTTCATGACCCCCAACTACCAGAAATTCTCCGATCACTACTTTGACGTCATCTACCGCAAGGTGGCATTCTACGCCAACCACAATTTTCGGAAAGAGATGCAGTTGTGGCAGGATCTGCACAAAGCGGGCATCATCACCCTCTACATGAGGGACTGAACTCTGGACTGTGACCCCCCCCCCCCCTCCGCAAAGTCCCAATCCTGGGAACTGGAAGACGTGCCGCCCATATCTGCCCAGATTAATGACCAGCATGGCAGTGCCAACCTCACCGCCGTGTGACTACATTGCGCTCTTTGGACAGAGCTGAGACTCGTCAGCCGACATTCGGTCTTTGAGAGGAAAGGACTTTGCTGGATCCTCTCAGCTTAAAGGGGGAGACCCCCCCCCCCAACATGAAATCATAACTTAAGGCGGAGTCTGGCGGGCTGCATCAGTCCCCGACTTCTCCCGGTACATCCTCCAGACCCAGGAACTCAGCACAGGGATGGTGGGAACTCCTCATAATGGGCACAGCGGGTGTACAGACCCGGGAACTCAGCACAGGGATGGTGGGAACCCCTCATAATGGGCACAGACCCAGGAACTCAGCACAGGGATGGTGGGACCCCTCATAATGGGCACAGCGGGCATACAACAATAGGAACAGCACAGGGATGTTGGGAACACCTCATAATGGGCACAGCGGGTGTACAGACCCGGGAACTTGGCACAGGGATGGTGGGAACCCCTCATAATGGGCGCAGCGGGTGTACAGACCCGGGAACTCAGCACAGGGATGGTGGGACCCCTCATAATGGGCACAGCGGGCATACAATAGGAACAGCACAGGGATGTTGGGAACCCCTCATAATGGGCACAGCGGGTGTATAGACCCAGGCACTCAGCACAGGGATGTTGGGAACCCCTCATAATGGGCACAGCGGGTGTACAGACCCGGGAACTTGGCACAGGGATGGTGGGAACCCCTCATAATGGGCACAGCAGGTATAGAGACCCAGGAACTCAGCACAGGGATGGTGGGAACCCCTCCACTCAAGGATCTCATTCAGCTGCTCTTTGAAGAATGAAGATCCGTTTCCTCCTCACTACTATAATGATTTACCTCAATTATCCTGGATAAAGGTGTTTGCAGCGGGAGGAGTGAGACTGAACATCGGAGGAGTAGAAGGTAAACGCAGAACCTCCATTGTGGCTCCGGAGTTCCCATCACTGACATCCACCAATAGGTGAAATACCTCCATAGACAAGTATAAAATGCTACAGAAAACCGTCAGAATCGCTGACAGCCAATCACAGACGGGAGATCCGTGGGATTCGGGATCCTCCATGATTTCCTCCTGGAGGGAAGATTCATTGATTGCACTATTGGGAGTAATTCTGTGAATGATTTGGATACAATGTATCACTTCTGTATTATTTATAAATTTAATAAATTATATTTTCGTTTTTTCGCTCTTGGCTTTATTATGACAAAGAATTGTGAATCCACACTGATTGGTTCGGGGGGGGACCCCTCCCCCCAAACACTTACCTGTGCCCATCTGCAGCAGTGTGTCTCTCTCTCATCACAGGATTTAGATGCAGCAGTGC
>NC_053500.1:138441409-138454428 GCF_905171775.1 Rana temporaria | reverse complement strand
CCCCCGTGTACAAAGCCACCCCCATAAAGCCATGACTGTGCCCCCCCTGTATACAAAGCCATCCCAATAAAGACATGACTGTGCCCTCCCTGTATACAAAGCCAGTCCCATAAAGCCATGACTGTGCCCCCCTTGTGTACAAAGCCAGCTCCATAAAGACATCGTCTGACCAGTTTGGTGTGGAGGAACTCCAGGGTCCTGCACAAAGCCAGCTCCATAAAGACATGGTGTGACCTGTTTGGAGTGGAGGAACTCCAGGGTCCTGCACAGAGCCCTGACCTCATCCCTACTGATCACCTTTGGAATGAGTTAGAACACATGAGCCAGGTCTTCTGAAGAGAAGGCCATCCAACATCAGTACATGAGGGGTCCTGGTAATTCTCCTTGAAAGACATTTTAGACAATTGTGCTGTTCAAACCTTTGAGGTAACGGTTCGGTGAAGACCCTTTTCTGTTCCCCCATGACTGCACTTCCCTCCTGTGTACAGAGCCACCTCAATAAAGACATGGTGTGACCAGTTTGGTGTGGAGGAACTCCAGGGTCCTGCACAGAGCCCTGACCTCATCCCTACTGAACACCTTTGGGATAAATTAAAACACCGACGGTGACAGTCAGGTCTTCCCATCCAAAAAAAATCAGTACCTGAACTTACAAATGGGACAAATTCCCACAGACACCCTCCAACATCTTGTGGAAAGTCTTCCCTGAGACTGTTATAATGGCTGTATTCTATATCAATGTTTTTTTGGAGTGGGCCATCCCAAAAACCTCCCATTAGGTGTGATGGTCAGATGAAAAACGTTTGGCCATCATATGCATGATAGGAGCCATCTACCGAGTTGTCTAGAGCAGTGGTCATCAACCCTGTCCTCAGGGGCCACCAACAGGCCAGGTTTGCAAGTATTCTAGTCTGCATCTCCCCAAGGTAATGCATAAAACCTGGCCTGTTGGTGGGCCCTGAGGACATGGTTGATGACCACTGGTCTAGAGCATTGGTCCCCAACCACTGGGCCCTGGCCTGTTGCCAGGTCCCAGCCCCACCTCATATCACACCAGCTGCAGATCTTCTAAACAACCACAGTGACTCCTTATGGGACCACAGTGCCCGTCAGCCCCCACTGGGCCCCTCAACCTCCCACAGTTTCCCAAACCCTCTGGCAGATCCTCCCCCTATAGTGCTTATATTCCTCCACAGTGTCCCCCCCCCACAGTGTCCCTACAGAGTCCCCAGCCTTCCAGAGGGACACCATCTACACAGATCCTCAAACCCCCCCCCCCCCCCGGAAACGGTCTTACGAACGAAGGGCGAGATCAGGGCTGGACTGGGACAAAAATTTGGCCCTGGACATCATCCAGACCGGCCCACTTAAATTTTGAGTGTCCCATCAGCACCCCCTTCCATCAGAGTGTCCCCATCAGCACCCCCTTCCATCAGAGTGTCCCCATCAGCACCCCCTTACATCAGAGTGACCCCATCAGCACCCCCTTACATCAGAGTGACCCCATCAGCACCCCCTTACATCAGAGTGACCCCATCAGCACCCCCTTACATCAGAGTGACCCCATCAGCACCCCCTTCCATCAGAGTGTCCCCATCAGCACCCCCTTACATCAGAGTGGAGCAGAAAGCCTAATCCCCTCTCCAGCAAGTGACAGAAGCTGCTCCTCCTGACAGGAGTGAAATTGCGATCACTCCCTGTCAGAGAGGAGCGGCTCCAGGACTGCACCTGACCGGCCCACTGAGCCATCGGCCCACCAGGAAACTCCCGGTAGTCCCGATGGCCAGTCCATGCCTAGGCGAGATCATTCCTCCCAATACAAACGTATATTTCTCCACCACAGATGATGCAGATTGCCCCCCTGCCCTACACACGGTTCCTATTTGCTGCAGAAGACTTTTAGGGGAAATATACTTTTTTTTTTGTCATTTACAGAGAACTAACATTTGTTCTGCGGAGCTTCAGAGGACACACTGAGCCAATCACAGCACACGAGGGGTTCATACAAACTCCAAGCAGATACGTATCTTGCTGATGATGAAAAACAGGAATACCGGCACTGCAAGTTACACGTTTTACAGCCTCACCACAGATAGAAAAATAAATCTCGCTGCCTCATAAGACACGCGATGATGTAATACCAACTCTCACTCGGCCTAAATTCTCGGTGCTGCCCCGGTAACCGGGATGGGGGCAACCAGGATGACAGACGGCCTCGCTCAGGTCATTTCCAGAGGGTCAAAGTTATGCTGTAATATTGAAGACCCTCAGAACAGCATCTACCACCCCCTCCCCTCCTGCGCCGCGGCAGGTTACGTTTATTACTACAATTCAGACTGATAAAAAGACACAACGCTAGGATCACATCTGCCCACATAATAGCAGCCAGAGGAGGACGTGGGAGATTGTTATCACCTCCACCCCCCACCCACCTACCATAATTATATGTGTGAATGGTAATGACGTGCACCTCGCGCATACGCAGCGAACACCGGAGTCAGTAGCGACCCGCTAAATCCTCCTCTACATAAATACACAGGCTGAGTATAGGAGGAGGGCGGCGAACAGGAAATGTATGAGCAGATTGTGAATCATTACCAGGAAACGGCACAATCTACAGCTGCCCCCCCCCCCCAATCCAACGACAGCTCTACAGCCATACCCCCCCCCCCACCCACTGTCATCTCTACAGCCTACCCCCCTCTCCACCAACATCTCTACAGCCATACCCCCCCCCCCACTGTCATCTCTACAGCCTACTCCCCCCCCCCCCCCCACTCCACCGACATCTCTACAGCCTACCCCCCCCCTGTCATCTCTACAGCCTACCCCCCCTCCCCCCCACTCCACCGACATCTCTACAGCCTACCCCCCTACCCCCCACTCCACCGACATCTCTACAGCCATACTCTCCCCCCACCCACCGTCATCTCTACAGCCTGCCCCCCTCTCCACCGGCATCGCTACAACCTACCCCCATCCCCCCCACCGACATCTCTACAGCCATACACCCCCCCCACCCGCATCTCTACAGCCTACCCCCCCCCCCCCAATCCCCCACAGACACTCCACAGAGGACGGGTCCCCCCCCCCACAGACACTCCACAGAGGAAGGGTCCCCCCCCCACAGACACTCCACAGAGGAAGGGTCCCCCCACAGAGGACGGGTCCCCCCCACAGACACCCCACAGAGGACGGGTCCCCCCCAGAGACACCCCACAGAGGACGGGTCCCCCCCAGAGACACC
Organism: Rana temporaria; assembly: GCF_905171775.1. Classification (NCBI taxonomy): domain Eukaryota; kingdom Metazoa; phylum Chordata; class Amphibia; order Anura; family Ranidae; genus Rana; species Rana temporaria. Next base: position 138,451,181 of record NC_053500.1, on the reverse strand, counting down.
CCACAGAGGACGGGTCCCCCCCAGAGACACCCCACAGAGGACGGGTCCCCCCCAGAGACACCCCACAGAGGACGGGTCCCCCCCAGAGACACCCCACAGAGGACGGGTCCCCCCCAGAGACACCCCACAGAGGACGGGTCCCCCCCAGAGACACCCCACAGAGGACGGGTCCCCCCCAGAGACACCCCACAGAGGACGAGTCCCCCCAGAGACACCCCACAGAGAAAGGGTCCCCCCAGAGACACTCCACAGAGAAAGGGTCCCCCCAGAGACACTCCACAGAGAAAGGGTCCCCCCAGAGACACTCCACAGAGAAAGGGTCCCCCCAGAGACACTCCACAGAGAAAGGGTCCCCCCAGAGACACTCCACAGAGAAAGGGTCCCCCCCCAGAGGACAGGTCCCACAGTGGCCTTCCACAGAGATGGATTTCAAAGCGCTCTTTGTTCTTAATCTTTATTTACATAGTAACACGCCTGATGACTTCACCGCCATTATTTCACATTGAAGTGCAGTGACATGTAAGATCGAGCCGAGCCAGATTAGCTGGAAACACTCAGAAGTAGAAACTTGATTTCCTAATCAGACGAATCGCCCTTCACTATCACCACACCCTGCAGAGCGACTAAACCAGTTTCTGCGATCTTCCACCCAGAGCCACGGACACCATTGCAGGACAGCGGTCAGCAAACCTCGAAAGTCATATTCACAAAGCATCAGACAACCGCCATACCGCTGGATGCTGCGCTATTGTCTTCATTTTAAAATACATTTTTATATAAATTGCATTTAACTTCCCATTAATTCAAATGCAACTTATCAGCAATACAACTATGAATGCAAATGACGTTTTTTTTTTTTTAACGGCGCATGCGCCGTCCGTGGGGGTATCCCAGTGCACATGCTCGAAATAAACCCGCAACAAGCCAATGCTTACGACGTGAACGTCATTCTACGCAAATCCCTATTCGCGAACGACTTACGCAAACGACGTAAAAAAATATAAGTTCGACGTGGGAACGACGTCCATACTCAACATTGAATACACCTCATATAGCAGGGGTAACTATACGCCGAAAAAAGCCTTACGTAAACGACGTAAAAAAAATGTGCTGGCCGGACGTACGTTCGTGGAATGCCGTATCTAGCTAATTTGCATACTCGACACGGAAATCGACGGAAACGCCACCTAGCGGCCAGCGTAAATATGCACCTTAGATCCGATAGCGTACTAAGACGTACGCCAGTCGGATCTAAAACAGCTTCAGGCGTATCTTGTTTTGTGGATACAAAACAAAGATACGCCGGAGCAAATTAGAAGTTACGCGGCGTATCAATAGATACGCCAGCGTAACTCCTTTGTGGATCTGGCCCTATGTTGTTACTTTTTTACTTTGTTTGCAAAAGCAGAAAAAGTAAAAAAAAATAAAACAACACACACACACACACACACACACACACACACACAAACAAACATTGAAGACGGCCTACAAAGGAATTCATACTAGGTTAGATTTGTCATCAGGACCTAAAAAGTCCCCTGCAAGAAGATGCAGCAATCCGAGGAGCGCTCGCAGGTCACACTGCATTCGGCGCGTTCATTCTGAGTTTGGGGGTTGTGCAGAGCGATATTACGGTTCCACCAAGGTCAGTACAGACTCTATTCAAGTCCTGGCGTTAGGCCATTGCTCCGCCGAATAAAAACAAAAATGTGTTCCAGCCTACAGTGACCTCTTATTGCGTTATAATTGCTTGCGCTCGGCCAACTGGTACAACGAAGGTGACACCGGTAACAAGGGGGGGGTAATGAAGTCCTCATAACTAGCAGTCTTCCTACACACTCTCACCCAGGAATCTGCAGACAGCTGGACAGTAATTGGAAGGGTAGTAAGACTAGCGTGGCACGCCGCAATGCTGCAATTACTGCCGACAAAAAAAATATATAAAAAAAAAAAAAGAGAAGAGAAGAGAAGAAGTGGAGAGAAGGTATAAAATGAAGTCCATGGATGTGCACTGTAAGCACATTCTATCTCAGGCAGATCCTAAAGTGAAATTTCACATTATTAAAAGTTTTTATTACAGAACAGACGCTGCAGGTTTCTTCTGCAATAAAAAAAAATAAAATAAAAAGCGTTTAACCTGCCTGCTAATAAAGTTCCCAAAAACCGGAATTGAGCCACGCATGCATGGCCAATCCCAGCACTCTTCAGAAGTTGCACAGAAGTCCATTAGTCCAAGCTGGCCTAAGGAGATCACCAAAACACACCAAACCCAGAAGAAAAATTAATAAATAAAATAAATAAATGTAAAAATATATATATATATATATATATATATATATATATATATATATATATATATATATATATATTTTTATTTATTTGTTTATCCGATCCCCCCAATCCGTTTTCTAGGAGGTCGATTCTGCCAATAAATCCAATTTCCAATCCGTTCAGCAGGTTATGTTCTACAATCTTGGCATTGTCTCCATCCTGTGCACATGGTAGGGTAGTCTGTATGTCATTTCAAGGGACTTTAAAAAAAAGGAAAGCAAACAAAACTGAAACCAAAGCGCTTCCATTTTTGCTGGACAGCGTAGTCTGCATGCAAAAGGTGAAGTAAAATATATATATAAAAAAAAAAAAGTTTTCCGAGTGGAATTCCGAAGACAACTATTATCTATGCAATACTTCACTATAGTGGACCTTTAACCCCTTGTCTACCTAGGTGCATTGATAAACATCTAGGTATTGGTATGGAGTACAGGAATGTAATCATAAATGACTCCACACGTGAGATTATCACCAAGGCCGCAGTGATAGCAATAATTCTGGGGCCAGAATTCAACTCTACACTTCTTCCACGGACGTGTGTCGAATCATCCCCGTCCTTTAATTAAAGGATTTGTGTGTTAAAAAAAATAAAAAATAAAAAAAAATGAATGAATAAAAAAAAAAAAAAAAAAAATTCTTGCAAAGAATCCTCAGTAGACAAGCAAGCGGCCATAAAGAGCCTTAAAAGAAGTTTGGTCCTCGTTTCCTTGGGACAAATTGAAGATGAAGTATTAAAAAAAAAAAAAAAAAAGGAAGAAGAGGCGCATTGCTTGTTCTGTCATTCCGATAAAGATTCTTTTGTTCAATAATCTCTCCTTCCATAGAAGGTCCAATCAGATGTGACATCTCATTGGAAGCAACCCCTATATGTTCCTCCAAGTCCCAGCCACTCAACACCAGATGGGACCGTTCCGAGTGCGGATCCACATTGCTCCGGACAGAGAAGGAAACATCGGCAATCAAAAAATAAATAAATACATTTGGCTCAAAACAGAATGGATTGTTAGCTTTTGTGACAAGCATTTCATGCTAAAAATCATAGGAAGTGTTCGTTTGCTGGGGTGGTGCATTCCAACCATGGGAAGAAGTGCAATCACAGAAGATTGTGAATGAGGAGGAAAATGGGGGCCTCTTCTGCATTCCAGGAGGTATGGTAGATGGGAGGTGCTGGGCTTGGATCGCTCATCTGTCAGATGGGGGGGGGGTCAGGTTTTACCTAGTCAGCTCTACCTCAAGGTGGCCCCAAATTAATAAACCTAAAGGAAAATCACCAGTGGGAGAACTAGAAATACCCAAGGGTATGTTCAAAAGCAGGTGCAGTGCTATATATATATATATTTTTTTATTTATTTATTGGGGTATACGGCGCGCTGGCGTATAACGCGCACCCCAAGCTTAGAAAGGTAAAAAAGAAAAAAAAAAGAAAAAAAAAATTAAAAATTAAAAAAAAAAACTTACATTTTTGCCCTGCGTCCGTCTGCGGCCTTGCGCGGGGTCCAGTGTGCTCATCTGCGGCGTCCAGCGTGTCCGTCTGCGGCATCCATCCAGCATGCCCGGTGTTTGTTTCTGGATTTGGCGCAAGCTCCTCTCGGCTCGCGCCAAATCCAAAAACTAACACGCTGGACGGAGACGGACACCTGGATTGAGGCCGCAGACGGACACCTCCAAAGCTGCAGACGGACACGCTGGATGCCGCAGACGGACACGTGGCTGCGGGCAAAGCCGAGAGTGGCCGTGCCTAGCCATGTGCGCAGTACACTCGGCTCTAGGGGTGCAACGGATCACAGTTGATCCGTGATCCGAACGGGTCACCCCCTTCGGATCAGAACACACTGTGATCCGCGGATTGCCACGGCTCCGGAGCTAGGCCGAAGCCGCAGCCTTTCCTAATGTTATGGTCGCGGCGTCGGCCTAGCTCCGGAGCCGCGGCCATGCTCGGAAGCATTGAACTTCATTTCTCAGCTCATCATAGTGTTGTACGTCACCGCGTTCTTGACGGTGAAAGTTCCGAGAACTTGTATGACCGTGTGTATGCAAGCCAAGCTTGAGCGGAATCCGATCGTGTGTACGGGGCATAAGGCTACTGCTCTGGTGTCTCTGCCTTTAAGGGAAGATTCAGTGAAAGTCTTCCTGGCTGTATAGACAAAGAACTGTTTACCCACAAGCAGTGACAGTCGGAGGAGAGTGTGAGTATTGGGCAATCAAATTTAATGACAACAACATTACACGAGACAACTGACAGGACAACCACCTCCTGTCCATGATGAAGGAAGAGAAGAGAAGAGGGAGAGGGAGAGGGAGAAGAGAAGAGGGAGAGGGAGAGGGAGAAGAGAAGAGGGAGAGGGAGAGGGAGAAGAGAAGAGGGAGAGGGAGAAGAGAAGAAGAGGGAGAAGAGAAGAGAGGAAGAGGGAGAAGAGAAGAAGAGGGAGAAGAGAAGAGAGGAAGAGGGAGAAGAGAAGAAGAGGGAGGAGAGAAGAGAGGAGGAGGGAGGAGAGAAGAGAGGAAGAGGGAGAAGAGAAGAGAAACAAGGGAGAGGAAGGAAGGAAGGAAGGAGGGAACAAGGGAGAGGAAGGAAGGAAGGAAGGAGGGAACAAGGGAGAGGAAGGAAGGAAGGAGAGGAAGGAAGGAAGGAGAGGAAGGAAGGAGAGGAAGGAGAGGAAGGAGAGGAAGGAAGGGAACAAGGGAGAGGAAGGAAGGAAGGAAGGAAGGAAGGAAGGAAGGAAGGAAGGAAGGAAGGAAGGAAGGAAGGAGGGAACAAGGGAGAGGAAGGAAGGAAGGAAGGAAGGAAGGAAGGAAGGAAGGAAGGAGGGAACAAGGGAGAGGAAGGAAGGAAGGAAGGAAGGAAGGAGGGAACAAGGGAGAGGAAGGAAGGAAGGAACAAGGGAGAGGAAGGAAGGAAGGAAGGAGGGAACAAGGGAGAGGAAGGAAGGTAGGAACAAGGGAGAGGAAGGAAAGAAGGAAGGAAGGAAGGAAGGAAGGAAGGAAGGAAGGAAGGAAGGAAGGAGAGGAAGGAGGGAACAAGGGAGAGGAAGGAAGGAAGGAAGGAAGGAAGGAAGGAAGGAAGGAAGGAACAAGGGAGAGGAAGGAAGGAAGGAAGGAAGGAACGAACAAGGGAGAGGAAGGAAGGAGGGAACAAGGGAGAGGAAGGAAGGAGGGAACAAGGGAACAAGGGAGAGGAAGGAAGGAGAGAGGAAGGAAGGAAGGAAGGAAGGAAGGAAGGAAGGAGGGAACAAGGGAGAGGAAGGAAGGAAGGAAGGAACAAGGGAGAGGAAGGAAGGAACGAACGAGGGAACAAGGGAGAGGAAGGAAGGAAGGAAGGAAGGAACGAACGAACGAACGAACGAACGAACGAACGAACAAGGGAGAGGGAGGAAGGAAGGAAGGAAGGAAGGAAGGAAGGAAGGAGGGAGGAACAAGGGAGAGGAAGGAAGGAAGGAGGAACAAGGTAGAGGAAGGAAGGAAGGAAGGAAGGAAGGAAGGAAGGAAGGAAGGTAAAGCCTCGTACACACGATTGGACTTTCCGATGGGAATTGTGTAATGGCAGGCTATTGTCGGAAAATCCGACCGTTTTGTGCGCTCCATCTGACAATTGTTGTGGGATTTTCTGCCAACAAATGTTGGATAGCGTGCTTTAAAATTGTCCACCAACAATTGTGTGTTGTTGGATTATCCGATCGCTTGTACAGAAGTCCAGGCAAAAATCCAAAAGTACAAACACGCATGCTCAGAAGCAATGCCCACCATAACGCAACATTAGCAGAAGTTGCCCAAAGGGTGGCGCTAAAGAGCTGAAAAGGCACGTAGGTTTCGTGTTTGTTAGTCAACCATTCTTTGCCGTTTGGATCGGAGGATATTTTGTAAAAAAAAAAAAGTTTAAGGTGTGTAAGGATTGAGCCCACAGGAGTGTCCCCATAGAAAGTGGTTTGCTTTGGACACAGAGTCCCATCGTAAGAAACGAGCCAACCAGGGAGGAGATCTCTCCAATCAGAATCATTCGTTTCCACGGTGTAGAGAGAAAGTCAAAATACTCCCCGCCCACAAGGTTCCTCACCAGCATTTTCCCAGGCCTGTCTTCGGCCATCTTGATTGGCCGGTATGAAGTGACATCACTCCGGCGGGAGTCATTCATCTTGACGCAGAGCTGTAAAGGGGGCTTTAAGACTAAAAACCTCAACAGGAGACCCCGCACCTTTCTCTGAAATCCTGACCCTTCCCCCGCTCCACCCATAAAGGGGACACCTTGTACAGAGATTGGATTGTGTCTCGGCCAATCAGCTGAAGATTTACCAGAACTATTAAAGTTGAGGCTCCACAATACAATTAATATCCAATCAGACGGGAGCTGGTGCTACATCGTGGGCGTAGCCAAGGGACAGTGGGTGCGGAGCATGAAGGTGATTGGAGGGAACGATCTCGGCGTGGGTAGAACGATTCCTGGAGAGCGCCAGCCACTGGCCGATCACAGAAACGGAGACTTCACCAGCATTCCCAGCCGTGCAGCTCAACAGCTTATGATGCAAATGAGCATGAAGAGAGAATTACTATAAATAACCCCCGAGGGCCCTAACAGCGGCCGGCTTACAGAGTGACGCCAGGAAACCCATTCAATCCATTAAAAGGGAGAACTCCAACCAAACATACAACTGCAATGAATATGGACACTTCTACCTACCCAAGTACTTCTAACTCTGTTCAGCCGGTCTTGTGATTTACACACCATTGCTTTGAGGCTAATAATAATTATTAAATTATATATATATATATATTTTTTTTTTATTATTATTATTTTACATACGATGTGCCAAGTTGTGTCTGCCAACCTTCACCCCCCTCAGATAAGGGCGCTGCATAGGAGGGCGTCAGCAATACTTAATGACCCCGATAAATGGAGATGGAGAGAGAGAGACAGAGACAGAGACAGACACAAAGCGTGCTATAGAAATAGGAAGATATCGCACACCGCACTAGATAAAAAGCAGCCCCAGCGCAATTCATTCAGGCCACGCCCCTAACATGTTTACCCCGCCCCCAGGGGTTGCATCTGTCTGCAACAGAACTTTCACAGTGCCACAACTGTGCATCAATATGAACCTGTGGCTCAGCAGTCAAACTGCAACTCGACCGCCAAAGTTTACCCCCTCCAGCAGCCCATGTAACACATGGAAAGACTGTTGGCTCAGGAAAAAAAAACCCACAAAAATGTATCAAAAACAAATGCCATCAATTTTAAAAAATTCAAGAAAAAAAAAAAAAAAAAAGGGTAAAGAAGAAAATATCCACATACAGATATAGATTTGTTATTTGCTTCGATGAAATGATTGGAGATGCGCCTATTCTGAAGTGCCGAATCTGCGGGGGGTTGGCATTTTTTCTGATAAAATATTAATTCTGTTACACTCAGGCGGCTTTCGCAGTGAATCGTTTTTGTTTTTTTACGAAAAAAAAATAAATAAAATTATATATATATATATATATATATATATATATATATATATATATATATATATATATATATATATATATATATATATATATGTATGTATGTATGTGTGTGTGTGTGTGTGTGTGTGTGTGTGTGTGTGTGTGTGTGTGTGTGTGTGTGTGTGTGTGTGTGTGTGTGTGTGTGTGTGTGTGTGTGTGTGTGTGTGTGTGTGTATATATATATATATATATATATATATATATATATATATATATATATATATATATAGATAGATAGATAGATAGATAGATAGATAGATAGATAGATAGATAGATGGATGAAGGAAAGTGGGAGGAAGGAGGGGAAATCCTATATAGCTCTTCACACTGGTCTGTTGCGCTCCAGTTGCGGAGAAGAGAAAAAAAAAAAAAAAAACACACACACACACACCACACCATGCACCTCCCATTGAAATGAATGAAACACGCATCAAAGGGCACCTGTGGTTGCGTTTTTGTTGCAGTTTTGGAGTCATGTGTCCTTTTCTCACAGATGCAAAAACGCGCGGGAAGAGTGCAAACGCATCAAAACACAACATACAAGTTTTTACTGCGTTTTTTGAAACTGAGCAGCGAGAAAGTCCTAGAGCGTCGCTCGGGGTGCCACTTCTCCGCCCGTTGAGCTAGCAGAGTCTCATCCCCGAAGAAGAAATATTTTGTCATCATCGGTGACATTTGATACATTGTCTACAATAGATCTCACAACAACAACAACAACAACAACAACAACAACGGGATCTTTTGTATTCAAAGTAAAAAATTCTAAATATTTTTTCTCATTAGTTACTTTTGGTAGAACATGCACAACCTGACGTCAGACACCCACCCCGACACCATGCGACGTCACACACCCACCCCGACACCATGCGACGTCACACACCCACCCCGGCACCATGCGACGTCACCCACCCACCCCGGCACCATGCGACGTCACCCACCCACCCCGGCACCATGCGACGTCACCCACCCACCCCGGCACCATGCGACGTCACCCACCCCCCCCGGCACCATGCGACGTCACCCACCCACCCCGGCACCATGCGACGTCACCCACCCACCCCGGCACCATGCGACGTCACACACCCACCCCGGCACCATGCGACGTCACACACCCACCCCGGCACCATGCGACGTCACACAAACACCATGTGACATCACACACACACACCCCCCGACACCGTGCGACGTCACACCCTCCCCGACACCGTGCGACATCACACAAACACCATGTGACATCACACACACACCCCGACACAATGCAACGTCCCCCCCCCCCCGACGCCATGCAACGTCACACCCTCCCCGACGCCATGCAACGTCACACCCTCCCCGACGCCATGCAACGTCACACAAACACCATGTGACATCACACTCACCCCACCCCAATGCGACATCACCCACCCCGACATCATGCAACGTCTCCACCCCCCCACCATGCAACGTCACACCCCCGCCCCCACACCATGTGACGTAGCCCACCCCACCGTGACATCTTCACCCCGCACCTTGTGACTTGGCCGACCCCATGCGACATCACACACACACACACACACACACACACCCCCCTCCAATACCATGTTACACCTGGAGTTTTCATCTACATCGATTATGTTATAATGAGCTTACAACACCTTAGACATGGAACTGCTCTGGTGATGCTCCCCACTCCCATCCCCCATACTGATCCCCTTCCTCTTGGATGGAGCCGTACAGCATACAAATGCAAGCCAAACACTGGAGACTGAGCCGCATTGTGTGCAACGACTAGTTGGTTCTGCAATTACGTAGGAGCAGAATGCAGCCGGCGACTCATCCACCAACAATGGAGACACAATCCAATAATTAGGATTTGGCAGTCTGTAGCGACCGGGTGCCGAGACGGACACACATCACACACAGCGGCAGGAGGAGACAAGTGAGCGATCGTTTCTCTGCAGGAACTCCCATCCGCCACTTCTCT
>NC_053500.1:138421409-138436409 GCF_905171775.1 Rana temporaria | reverse complement strand
TAAAAGATACAGCAAGTGGCGGCAGTGGCGATTCGTCCATAGAGGGCGCTAGAGCGCCGCCCCCTCTGGCTCTCACCGCCACGGAGTCTAATAACATACATTCATGCATTGCACAAATCTATGTTATTATCACTGCTGCCGCTGTTCTATTCAGATGGCCGGACATGGGGTGCCGACCACCTGAATAACGGCAGCTGGTTGGCTGTACGAAAGTGCCTATCAGAGCCACCACGGGGTGTGCGTTCCTTGGATAAGACTGACAGGTGTCTCAGCCAATCAGGTTGGCCAGTTCTGGCTACCGGTAACCTGATTGGCTGAAGCGTCATCGAGGGCGGGAGAAGACATCGAGGCGAGGGTCGAGGACATGGATGGCTGACTCCAGTAAAGGTAAGTGCCGGGCGGGGAGGGGCACAGCGGCGACGAAGGGCACAGTGGGGATAATTGGCACAGTGGCGACAATTGATGACACAGTGGCTGCGTTTGATGGCATGGCACAGTGGTGCGAATTGATGGCAGAGTGGCTGCGTTTGATGGCATGGCACAGTGGTGCGAATTGATGGCACAGTGGCTGCGTTTGATGGCATGGAACAGTGGTGAAAATTGATGGCACAGTGGCTGCGTTTGATGGGCACAGTGAGGCTGCAATTTTTTTTTCCCCGTTTGCACCCCCCCAAAAATTTTGAGCACCAGCCGCCACCCACTATGTGATTATAAAAGATACAGCAAGGGGCGGATACTTTTCTCAAAGGGGCGGATATGATTACAAGAGGCTGCATGATTGCCACCGCTTTATGATCGCCCATCATAAAGCACTGGCAATCCCTTTGGGAAAAAGCATCCGCCCCTTGCTGTATAGAGCGAGCGGAGTGGATAACCAGGGCCGAGCAGTGGGAGCAAGCGCCTTGTTCATTGCGCATGCTCCATTTACAGCTGACGAACAGCTGTTCAGGCTCGGAGATGTCCGAACAATCGGAGATAGGGGAACCATCTCAACAAAACACCGGGTCACATATCTCCGATGCAAATTTGCACAGTCTTTTCAGGTCCGAATTCAGCCCAAAAATTTGAGTTGAAATCGTACCTGAAAACGGTGAGCGGGGACGCACTGGACCCCCCCCCGCTGGGAGCCGCATCGGTATTAGGTGTAAACCCAGCCTGAATCTTTCCACTGAACTCCAGAGAAATCCATATGCAGGAGCTTTCTGTCTATTCTGCTATGAGAATCACACTGCTCTGCCTGGCAAGGGAACGGACCCAATTGCAGTAGGAGGTCAGGGAGAGGGTTAGGGTTACACACACACACACACACACACACGACATCTGCCAAGCTTCAAAAGGAGCATCACCAAAGCTTAATCGAAGCATCAAAAACACATCATAAAAGAATGTTGAAGCGGTAGGCGCTTTAATGTGTGTTGAAGCCGAAGCAAGTGCAAATAAGTCGCTGATCACCGGCATTACCAGTATGGTGTCTAACATCTTCATCGGGATCAGATCTATCCAGGTGCCCACCGACACCCCAGAGCACTTTTATTGCTACAGGGCGGCCGCTCCGCACAGGATCACACACACAGTGTGCCTTGAAAAAAAAGTATTCATACCCTTTGAAAATGTTCCACATTTTGCCATGTTACAACCAAAAACGTAAGTAAAACTTTGGTCAAAACCTTTTTTTTTTTTTCCTTCTTCATTTTGAAGGGAATTCTTTGTCTTGCCATCTGTGCCCCATTGCAAAGATTTCCCTTCACTTCCTGTCCCATAAGTTGTAGGATTTCCCGTCTATTAATTCTCTGGGGCAGTGGCGTCACTAGGGTTGGTGTCACCCGGTGCGGTAAAACACGGTGTCACCCCCTCTCTGTCTAGGCTGCCCAGCACCAAGCAGGCAGCGCACGGGGCGCACCCCAAACCAGCCCCTGTAAATGATAGTATAGGGCAGTATAGTGGCAGGTTAGGGTAGTATAAAGTGGTATAATGGCAGGTTGGTGAAGGCACATGTTAAGGTGGTATAGGGCATGTTGGGGTGGTATAGGGCAAGTTAGGGTTGCATAGGGCAGGCTGGGGTGGTATGGGGCAAGTTAGGGTGGTACAGGGCAGGTTGGGGTGGTATAGGGCAAGTTGGGATGGCATGGGAAAGGTTGGGGTGGTACGGGCAAGTTAGGGTGGCATTGGGCAGGTTTGGGTGCTATAGGGCAAGTTACGGTGGCACAGGGCAGATAGGGGTGGTACAGGGCAAGTTAGGGTGGCATGGGAAAGTTTGGGGTGGTACAGGGCAGGCTGGGTAGTACAGGGCAGGCTGAGGTGGCAGAGCAGGCTGGGCATGTCAGAAAAAAAAACAAAAAACACGGGATGGTGTCACCCCTCTAGCGGGTGTCACCCGGTGTGGACCGCACCCCCCTAGCAACGCCTCTGCTCTAGGGACAACTCAAAATTAGGGATTCTCTTTTACTTTGATAATGGAAAACAGGTCAAATAGGGGGGGGGGGGTCTGTCTTTTTCTGTTTTTTGCACAAAAAATAAATAAAATGCAGTGGTGATCAAATACCACCGACAAAAAGAAGGGAGCTCCATTTGTGAAAATAAAATAATTGGGTACAGCGTCACACACGACCAGTCACGGTAATGAAGGGAAGGGGGGGGGGGGGGGGGACTAGGTTAATCTTCCAGAAGTGAAAGGGTTGAAATAAACAGAATCCATAATGATCCTCCTGTGATGTGCGAATGGATGAGGGGCGAGCGGCACTCAGGTCCCGACATTCAGCAATGAGCGGTCTCCTCTGCTCACACCTGGTAGGTAACCATCCTTCCCCATGGACACCAATCATCAGCAGTGCCAGATGGTGCCCTCAGTTCACCCTCCCACACCAGATTCCGGAAAGTCAGCACAGAGAGAGAGAAGAGCCCTCCCCCCCCCCCCCCACACATACACATAAAGAAACTACATGACAACTCTCATTGGCTAAATAGATTTTAGGATGGAAGCTTCCAGAAACCTCACAGGTCAGAGAGTCCTACTGAGACATTCTCCACCTCTCACCCCACACCGGGGCAAACATCAGCCACCCAACTACTGGAGGAACTACAAAGTCCCAGGAGGCACTGCAAACACGACTCCCAGAGGTATGATGGGACTTGTAGTTCTTCAATATCTGGGAGAGCCGAGGCTTGTCCCACCCTGGAGGAACCTTTAAATTGTTTTGGTTGTTAGGGAACCACAACTAGAACTAAAGGATGGTGGGGGGCAGTGAGAAGAATGTTCATTACATTGGTGATCAGTGAGAAGAATGTTCATTACATTGGTGATCAGTGAGAAGAATGTCCCTTACATTGGTGATCAGTGGGAAGAATGTCCCTTACATTGGTGATCAGTGGGAAGAATGTCCCTTACATTGGTGATCAGTGGGAAGAATGTCCCTTACATTGGTGATCAGTGAGAAGAATGTTCCTTACATTGGTGATCAGTAAGAAGAATGTCCCTTACATTGGTGATCAGTGGGAAGAATGTTCCTTACATTGGTGATCAGTGGGAAGAATGTCCCTTACATTGGTGATCAGTGAGAAGAATGTTCCTTACATTGGTGATCAGTAAGAAGAATGTCCCTTACATTGGTGATCAGTGAGAAGAATGCTCCTTACATTGGTGATCAGTGAGAAGAATGTTCCTTACATTGGTGATCAGTGGGCAGAATGTTCATTACATTGGTGATCAGTGAGAAGAATGTCCCTTACATTGGTGATCAGTGAGAAGAATGTTCCTTACATTGGTGATCAGTGGGAAGAATATTCCTTACATTGGTGATCAGTGAGAAGAATGTTCCTTACATTGGTGATCAGTGAGAAGAATGTCCCTTACATTGGTGATCAGTGAGAAGAATGTTCCTTACATTGGTGATCAGTGAGAAGAATGTTCCTTACATTGGTGGTCGGGAATGATTGAGGACGGCCCCAGAGCTATGAAGACACTAGATGGGAGGTCAGTCAATCACAGATCAGGGAACCTTCAGGAGGACCCCCGATGTTGCACTGAAGTCTGGTTGGCAGTGGCCAGTCTAGGGGGGGTAGAGGGGACACCGGATGGTATCTGGGAGAAGTGGATTTCTCCGGGTTGGATAGGAAAGGGAATCATCTTCTGGCCTCTACAATGTATCGGTTGTGTAATCCAGAGATCTTGTTGTACGCTGTGCAGGCGATGCTCGGGGGTCCCGGGGGGAGAAAGATTGACCCAGATGACAGCCATCCACTATCTGCAGCGCTCAGCCGGCATACGTGGAACAAAGCAACAGGTCTCCCCCCCCCCCCCCTCTGTAATTATTCTCAGACCTGCACAGAGCCTTCTGTGACACAACCCGCCTGATAATTGAAACCAAATTAATTTTCCACTCATACGCAGCGATAACGACACCTGAAGAGGCTCCATCCAACGTTCCCACACCCTGACGCAACACCACCCTGGCCCCCCACCCAGGAGTGCCACCACCCCCCCCCCCCCCATGTTATTACTGAAAGGGAAAAGTAAATAAATAATGAGCATCAACACAACAAAATCATTACAACAGCAGAAGAGGGGTGGGGGGGGGGGGGACTGATAGGCCCAAAGAGAGATCTCGCCCCATCCTCACCACCCACAGCGAGAGATCTTGCCCCCCATAGGACGGCTCTCACCCCAGGTCCCCCATAGACGGAACCTAGCCCCCTCCTCCATAGGACGGATCTCGCCCCCCAGCCCCATCCTCGATAGACGGATCCTAGCCCCATCCTTCATAGGACGGATCTCGCCCCCCATCCTCCATAGGACGGATCTCGCCCCCCATAGACGGATCCTAGCCCCATCCTTCATAGGACGGATCTCGTCCCCCATAGGACGGATCTCGCCCCCCATAGGACGGATCTCGCCCCTAGTCCCCATAGACGGAACCTAGCCCCATCTTCCATAGGACGGATCTCGCCCCCAGCCCCATCCTCCATAGGACGGATCTCGCCCCCCAGCCCCATCCTCCATAGGACGGATCTCGCCCCCCAGCCATAGGACTGATCTCGCCCCAGGTCCCCCATAGACGGAACCTAGCCCCATAGGACGGATCTCAACCCTAGTCCCCATAGACGGATCCTAGCCCCATCCTCCATAGGACGGATCTCGCCCCAAGCCCCATAGGACGGATCTCGCACCCAGTCTCCCATAGACGGATCTCACCCCCACAGTCCCCCATAGGACAGATCCTAGCCCCATCCTCCATAGGACGGATCTCGCCCCCCATCCTCCATAGGACGAATCTCGCCCCCAGCCCCATAGGACAGATCTCACCCCCAGTCCCCCATAGAATGGATCTCGCCCCCCCTAGTCCCCATAGACTGATCCTAGCCCCATCTTCTCCTCCATAGGACGGATCTCGTCCCCCATAGACGGATACTAGCCCCGTCCTCCAAAAGACGGATCTCTCCACCAACCCCATCCTCCATAGGACGGATCTCGTCCCCCCATAGATGGACCCCAGCCCCGTTCCCCAAAAACGGATCCTAGCCCTGTCCTCCAAAAGGACGGATCTCGCCCCCAGCCCCATAGAACGGATATCACCCCCAGTCCCCCATAGGACAGATCTCTCCCCCAGCCTCCTCCTCCATAGGACGGATTTCTCCCCCAGGCCCCATCCTGGTGCTCAGGTGACTTGGGAGGTTAAAAGTATCGCTAAGCTTTCCAGCCAAATGGACCATCAACTTCCATCCTCACAGTGAGTCTCCTGAGCCTAAGGTCTCCCTGATACCGAGCTCCAGGCACCCCCAACCAAAAAAATGGTCCAATCATTGCAGACAAATAAAAAAAAAAAAAAAAAAAAAAAAAAAAGTATATCTCCAGAGCACCTAGGTAATGATTGGCCAGTCAACAAATCAAATTTATTTGCGGCAGGGAAAAGAACAGAGGGGGGCACAGAAACAGAACGGCAAGTGGGGGGGTTGCCCCCAGAGAAGCAGAATGGCGATTTGTGAGGAGGTGGGAAGTCACTCGTCTGGTCAAAACAAAGAAACGGGACGAACGCCACATCACAAAATGGAGGAGGGGGGGGGGGGGGGGCACTCATCTCACAGGATCACTAAATTTATATATCATTTACGAAAACGTTCGCAAACCAGACCGGACGGCGAACCCTTATTTGGCGGCCATACACGCTTCAATAAATGACCGATTGTCGACAAGCCATTCAATCGATATGGCGCACGCGCGCGCACACACACACAGACCAGGGGGGGGGGAATTAAAAAATAAATCGGAAGATGCGATTGCGTCTTTTTTTTCACCATGCGATTTTATAATCCGAACGACATGCGATTGAATTCAAAGTGCCTTCCGATCAATCATTTTCCACCCTGGGCGATCGACTCAGGTCCTCAGGAAGGATGGATGGCTGATTGCGCACACAAATCGATTGGATAACTGAAGCGTGTATGGCGGCGGTGGTTATCGATAATTCCAAGACATCAATGGCTGCAGTAAAAGCGATCGCTGTGTTAGATTTCACGCCAAATCTAAGTTCATCCGATCTTCACATCGTTCTTAAATTCTGCCAAATTCCCACCGACGGAGGAGGAGGAGCACCGACAGACCGCAAACGCGACTCCGACCGATCGGGAACCAACCGAGAAATATTCACAATGTACAGCAAGTGAGACGATCGATAAAAAGTCAAATAAATAATAATAATAATAATAATAATAAATAAAAAAACATCCAAAACTACCCCCCCACAGGGGGCGGGGCGTCAGAGGATACAAAGTTCTAATAAAGAATTACAATGTAACAATTACAATTCTACACACAGAGATACACGGGAGCCCAGAGACCCCGGTGACTGGCAGGTCGGTGCCCGGTAGGTGTCTCACCTTGTAGACATTCTCGGTGAGCCGGTGGACCTCATCGGAGCGGGACATGGTGGCCCCCGGTCTGCCTCTCTCTCCGGAGCCGCTGCGTCTTTCTCTGGCGGCGGCCGAGACTGATTAGTGACACCTGTGTGGGCGCTTATATACGGCCGTGCCTACCGAGCTCCGCCCCCCACCATTTCACACCGCCCACTTCCCCGCCCAGCAAACCCGCCTTCTAGCTGTTCTGAGCGTTACCAGGCAACAGCTTCCCCAGACTTCCGCCCTCACCTTCTACGCCTCAGAGAGGAGGGAGGCCCGTTGCCCTGATCAACCAGGAAGAGGAGGGGCGGTTGCTACGAGCAACAGGCCTGTTCCTGCCTGAGTTGACGTTTAAATGAAAGCTGAATGACCAATCACCGTCCATTCTGATTGTACAATCCCCCACACCGTCCAATCTGATTGTACAATCCCTCACACCGTCCAATCTGATTGTACAATCCCCCACATCATCCAATCTGATTGTACAGTCCCCCACACCGTCCAATCTGATTGTACAATCCCTCACACCGTCCAATCTGATTGTACAATCCCCCACATCATCCAATCTGATTGTACAGTCCCCCACACCGTCCAATCTGATTGTATGAATCTCAGTTTCCACAACGTAATCTCAAAATCTGATCAATATACAATCAGATTTATGAACAGTGGGCCAGATTCACGTAGAATCGCGGCGGCGTAACGTATCCTAGATACGTTACACCGCCGCATTTTTTCATCGCAAGTGCCTGATTCACCAAGCACTTGCGATGAAAACCTACGCCGGCGGCCTCCGGCGCAAGGCGGGCCAATTCAAATGGGCGTGTGCCGTTTAAATTAGGCGCGCTCCCGCGCCGGACCTACCGCGCATGCTCGGTTTCCGAACTCCCGCCGTGCTTTGCGCGCAATGACGTCATTTTTGCGAACGGCGACGCGCGTAGCGTAACTCCGTATTCCCGGACGGCTTACGCAAACGACGTTATTTTTTAAATTTCGACGCGGGAACGACGGCCATACTTTACACAGCAATACGATTGCTGTGTAAAGTTAAGGCACCAAAAAAAAACGACTAACTTTGCGACGAGAAACTAGACTAGCGGCGACGTAGCGAACGCGAAAAACCGTCGGGGATCGCCGTAACTCCTAATTTGCATACCCGACGCTGGTTTACGACGCAAACTCCACCCAGCGGCGGCCGCGGTATTGCATCCTAAGATCCGACAGTGTAAAACAATTACACCTGTCGGATCTTCTGGCTATCTATGCGTAACTGATTCTATGAATCCGTCGCATAGATAGAAACAGAGATACGACGGCGTATCAGGAGAAACGCCGTCGTATCTCTTTTGTGAATCTGGCACAAAGAGTCTCAGTGCTGCTGATCAATAATATTCCACCCAACCAATCAACTCACTTTGATGGAATCCAATTGAAACTGAGTCTATATTGATCTGTAAAAAAAAAAAGTTATAGCTAATCAATTGATTGCGGATTCAATGGATTTGATCGAATTGCACATATATATCGATGTGAAGGGAAGTTATGATCGCCCATTGATCGCCCGTTCATCACCTATTGATCGCCCCCCAACGCAACTCAGTGATGCGCAGAGTTTTAAAAATGATGGAGTTCACCAGTCTGCATGCGCATTCAGCCAGTAATGATCCCGCGTCATTACACATAGATTGCCATGATGAGAACGGGTCCCAAAATCACATTGTCTGTGCGAATGCTCAGGCGTACGCACAGACACACGCACAAACGCACGCACAGACAGACACATGCACAGACTTTCTTATCTACAGATACGCCGACCTAACTCTGAATCTAAGCCGGCCTATGTTTAAGTGTATTCTCAAACAGAGATACACTTAAACATATCTAAGATAGGCTGGCTTGCGCCATTCTATCTTAGGTTGCAATGTTTCTTTTGGCCGCTAGATGGCGCTTCCATTGCGGCTGGCCTAGATTATGTAAATGAGGGGATACGCCGATTCCCGAGCGTACGCCGGGCCTACACCATCGAGTTACGTCGTTTCCGTACGCGATAGACCGCCCGCCTAAAGTTATTCCACCTATGAGGTGGAATAACAATGTTAAAGTATGGCCGCCGTTCCCGCCGCGAGGTTCGAATTTTTTACGTCGTTTGCGCAAGTCGTCCGAGAATCGGGATTTACCTCGTTTACGTACGCGTCGAAATCAATAGGCCCGTACGGCCTACTTAGCCGCAATGCGCACTGGGAAATGTAGTCGCCCGGCGCATGCGCAGTGTAAAAAACGTCAAAAAACGTGAGGTCAAGCCTCATTTCAATACTACACGCCCCCCTCCTAGTCATTTGAATTAGGCGCGCTTACGCCCGCTCGTTTTAGGCTACGCCGCCGAAAATTTGAAGGTAAGTGGTTTGAGAATCACTTCTAACCTAAATAATTTAAGGCGGTGTAGCCTAAAAAGAGTAGGCTAGGCCGTCCTAATTTTAGGCGCCCCTACGTGAATCTACCCCATAGCATTTTGCTTTTAGGCCAAAAAGTTGAATTTTGGTCTCATGTGACCAGAGCCCCTTCTTCCACATGATTGCTGTGTCCCCTCCCCCACACGGCTTCTCACAAACTGCAAACAGGACTTCTTATGTCTTTCTTTCTCCAATGGCTTTCTTCTTGTCACTCTTCCATAAAGGGCAGATTTGTGGAGAGACCACTAATAGTTGTCCTGTGGACAGATTCTCCCCCCTGAGCTGTGGATCTCTGCAGCTCCTCCAGAGTTACCATGGGCCTCTTGGCTGCTTCTCTGATGAATGCTCTCCTTGCCCGGCCCGGTCAGTTTAGGTGGACGGCCATGTCTTGGTAGGTTTGCGGTTGTGCCATACTCTTTCCATTTTCCGATGATGGATTGAACAGAAGCTCCGTGAGATGTTCAAAGCTTGGGAGATTTGATTATAACCTAACCCTGCTTTATACTTCTCCACAACTTTATCCCTGACCTGTCTGGTGTGTCCCTTGGCCTTCATGATGCTGTTTGTTCACTAAGGTTCTCTAACAAACCCCTGAGGGCTTCACAGAGCAGCTATATTTATAGTGAGATTAAATGACACACAGGTGGACTCTATTTACTAATTAGGTGACTTCTGAAGGTAATTGGTTCCACTAGATTTTAGTTAGGGGTATCAGAGTAAAGGGGGCGCCATACAAATTCCCCCCCCCCCCCACACACTTTTCACATAAAATTTTTACAGAAAATTACAGCGGCTGCAGATTGAAAAGTAAAGAATTTCTAATAACATTCTTCAATTTTAATCTGAGTTGTGTAGCAATTTTATCTGATAGTTTTTTTTTTTTTTTTGTTATTTTTTTTCCCCCCCACGAAAGCGTAAAGAAGAATGAGGAGTCCTGGAAGTTAATGGTTTGGCCTCCACAGAGCCCTGATCTCCCCATCATGGAGTCTGTCTGGGATGAAGGATTGGAGGCAGCCGACATCCACAGAAGATCTGTGCTTAGTTCTCCAAGATGTACATAAAACAACCTACCCGCCACAGGACAACCTACCTGCCAAGTTCCTTCACACACTGGGTGCAAGTCTACCTAGAAGAAGGCAAAGGGGGGAGGGGGGCCCCCAAATATTGATTGGATTTCTCTTCTGTTCCCTCACTTTGCATTTTGTAAATTGATAAAAAAAATTATTTATTTAAATCAATATTTCTGAAATCATTTCTCACTTTCTTCTTCCTACATTCTGACAGCATTTCTTCCCCCCTGCCTAAGACTTTTGCACAGCAGTGTATATCTTCGTCTCCTGCGGGGTCCTATGTCACCCCAGACTGCAAGAATCTATTGGGAGTGCTAAGAAGACATTTACATTTATCAATTCCACCCACAGTGTCGTTATGTGATCTGCCTCCAGCGCTGGGATTGCGGCGTAAATACCGGATGGAGGAATCTATTTACCTGGAAGAGAAGTGATGACTGTCAGTCTGTCAGATGACTAACAGCGGCATCATGATGAGACAATCGCTGTGACTGCTGAGCTGTGCCGGGTTACCGAGGGACTTCCATCTGTAGGCACCGCCATCCGCCCCTCTTCTCCATCCACCCCACTCCGCCATCTGCCCCTCTCCGCCATCTGCCCCGCCATCTGCCCCTCTCCGCCATCCGCCCCTCTTCTCCATCCACCCCACTCCGCTATCCGCCCCTCTCCGCCATCCGCCCCTCTCCGCTATCTGCCCCGCCATCTGCCCCTCTCCGCCATCCACCCCTCTCCGCTATCCGCCCCGCTCCTCCATCCGCCCCTCTCCGCCATCTGCCCCTCTCCGCCATCCGCCCCACTCCTCCATCCACCCCTCTCCGCCATCTGCCCCTCCATCTGCCCCTCTCCGCCATCTGCCCCTCCATCTGCCCCGCTCCTCCATCTGCCCCTCCCCGCCATCAGCCCCTCCATCCACCCCTCTCCACCATCCGCCCGCTTCTCCATCCACCCCTCTCCACCATCCGCCCCAGTCCTCCATCCGGCCCGCTTCTCCATCTACCCCTCTCCGCCATCCGCCCCACTCCTCCATCCGCCCCTCTCCGCCCCACTCCTCCATCTGCCCCTCCCCGCCATCCGCCCCTCCATCCACCCCTCTCCGCCATCTGCCCGCTTCTCCATCCACCCCTCTCCGCCATCCACCCCACTCCTCCATCCACCCCTCTCCGCCATCCGCCCCACTCCTCCATCTGCCCCATTCCGCCATCCGCCCCGCTCCTCCATCTGCCCCATTCCACCATCCACCCCATTCCGCCATCCGCCCCACTCCTCCATCCGCCCCTCTCCTCCATCCGCCCCTCTCCGCCATCCGCCCCTCTCCTCCATCCGCCCCTCTCCGCCATCCGCCCATCTCCTCCATCCGCCCCACTCCTCCATTCGCCCCTCTCCTCCATCCGCCCCTCTCCTCCATCCGCCCCTCTCCGCCATCCACCCCGCTCCTCCATCCGCCCCTCTCCGCCATCTGCCCCTCTCCGCCATCCGCCCCACTCCTCCATCCACCCCTCTCCTCCATCCGCCCCTCTCCGCCATCTGCCCCTCCATCTGCCCCTCTCCGCCATCTGCCCCTCCATCTGCCCCTCCCCGCCATCAGCCCCTCCATCCACCCCTCTCCACCATCCGCCCGCTTCTCCATCCACCCCTCTCCGCCAACCGCCCCAGTCCTCCATCCGGCCCGCTTCTCCATCTACCCCTCTCCGCCATCCGCCCCACTCCTCCATCCGCCCCTCTCCGCCATCCGCCCCACTCCTCCATCTGCCCCTCCCCGCCATCCGCCCCTCCATCCACCCCTCTCCGCCATCTGCCCGCTTCTCCATCCACCCCTCTCCACCATCCGCCCCAGTCCTCCATCCGCCCCGCTTCTCCATCCACCCCTCTCCGCCATCCACCCCACTCCTCCATCCACCCCTCTCCGCCATCCGCCCCACTCCTCCATCTGCCCCATTCCGCCATCCGCCCCGCTCCTCCATCTGCCCCATTCCACTATCCACCCCATTCCGCCATCCGCCCCACTCCTCCATCCGCCCCTCTCCTCCATCCGCCCCTCTCCGCCATCCGCCCCTCTCCTCCATCCGCCCCTCTCCGCCATCCGCCCATCTCCTCCATCCGCCCCACTCCTCCATTCGCCCCTCTCCTCCATCCGCCCCTCTCCTCCATCCGCCCCTCTCCTCGATCCGCCCCTCTCCGCCATCTGCCCCTCTCCGCCATCCGCCCCACTCCTCCATCCACCCCTCTCCTCCATCCGCCCCTCTCCTCCATCCGCCCCTCTCCGCCATCTGCCCCTCCATCTGCCCCTCTCCGCCATCTGCCCCTCCATCTGCCCCGCTCCTCCATCTGCCCCTCCCCGCCATCAGCCCCTCCATCCACCCCTCTCCGCCATCCGCCCGCTTCTCCATCCACCCCTCTCCGCCAACCGCCCCAGTCCTCCATCCGGCCCGCTTCTCCATCTACCCCTCTCCGCCATCCGCCCCACTCCTCCATCCGCCCCTCTCCGCCATCTGCCCCACTCCTCCATCTGCCCCTCCCTGCCATCCGCCCCTCCATCCACCCCTCTCCGCCATCTGCCCGCTTCTCCATCCACCCCTCTCCACCATCCGCCCCAGTCCTCCATCCGCCCCGCTTCTCCATCCACCCCTCTCCGCCATCCACCCCACTCCTCCATCCACCCCTCTCCGCCATCCGCCCCACTCCTCCATCTGCCCCATTCCGCCATCCGCCCCGCTCCTCCATCTGCCCCATTCCACCATCCACCCCATTCCGCCATCCGCCCCACTCCTCCATCCGCCCCTCTCCGCCCCTCTCCTCCATCCGCCCCTCTCCGCCATCCGCCCATCTCCTCCATCCGCCCCACTCCTCCATCCGCCCCTCTCCTCCATCCGCCCCTCTTCGCCATCCGCCCATCTCCTCCATCCGCCCCACTCTGCCATCCGCCCCACTCCTCCATCCGCGCCCCACTCCTCCAGCTAATTGGTTTCTGTGCAGAGCTGCACCAGCTTTTGCACTCTCCAGTTTCAGTAAATAGCCCCTTGTGTATCATATGGTGCATGCACTTTATCTGGCGCATGCGCAGTCTCATGGTGGCGCAGGCAGCACAAAATAGGTAAGTATGACGAGAACACCAGAAGGATCTCAGTGCGATTGTTTATTTCCCCTGCATTGACGAGTTTATAAAGTATAAAGGGAGGGCAGTGGGGGGCACGGGGGGGGGGTCCTCATTAATGTTGCAGTAGCGATGAATAGGAGATTGCTCCTAACTTTTTAGGTTCACTGGAGTTTTGGGTTTCTGGCGGGATCAACGATGACGTCACCACACTCGAAGTCCATTAAGAACCTCCAACTCTATAGCTGAAGGTCTGTACCTCTGTATAGACCAGGGGCTGGAGGAAAAGTCTGCAGGAGCCAGAGCATTGCACCCGCGTTCCATTGCAAGCGCCAACTTCCCTTTCTTGCACATTTATTGGATACATTTGGATACATTTATTACTATTAAAAAAAATAAAAATTCTTTGCGAATGGTGGAATTCGGCTTTAACAGACCCCCCCCCCCCCCATGTTACTAATAATAAGGCTACGTCTCCTTCAGATGGCTGTGGGAGAAAAGCGCGGTCTCCCATCCCTTGATAATGCAGCATTAGGTGTGAATAGGTTACTTGGGACTAACAATCATCTTTCCAGGAAATGTGATGAGAGATATATCAGTGTCAGAGGAACTGCAGTGACATTGCCAGGAGAAATGGTAACATTGGGGTTTATTTTCCATGTGTGAGATGCTTGTTGGTGGAAATGTAGATCTGCCGCCCCCGAGGGCACCCCAGGCATATAGATGGGAGCCAAGCTGGCCGGGATTAGAGGGACTGAGGAGAAGCACACTTGTGTCATTAATGGATAGATTATTATCTGCAGGAAAGGACCCCGGGGAGACATGACGGCTCTAACTGGGCCACGGTGCAATGACACCTCCACCTGCAAAGACAGAGAGAAGAAAGGAAGCAAGAAAGGAAGGAGAGAGGAGAGAGAAAGAGGGGGGAGAGAGGAGAGAGAAAGAGGGGGGAGAGAGGAGAGAGAAAGAGGGGGGAGAGAGGAGAGAGAAAGAGGGGGGAGAGAGGAGAGAGAAAGAGGGGGGAGAGAGGAGAGAGAGAGAGGGGGAGAGGGAAAGAGGGGGGGAAAGAGGGGAGAGGGAAAGAGGGGGGGAAAGAGGGGGGGAAAGAGGGGAGAGGGAAAGAGGGGGGGAAAGAGGGGAGAGGGAAAGAGGGGGGGAAAGAGGGGAGAGGGAAAGAGGGGGGGAAAGAGGGGAGAGGGAAAGGGGGGGGGAAAGAGGGGAGAGAGAGAGAGGAGAGGGGGAAAGAGGGAGGAGAGAGAGGGGGAGAGAGGGGAGAGAGGAGAGAGAGGAGAGAGAGGAGAGAGAGGAGAGAGAGGGAAAGAGGAGAGAGAGGAGAGAGAGGGGGAAAGAGGAGAGAGAGGAGAGAGAGGAGAGAGAGGGGGAAAGAGGAGAGAGAGGAGAGAGAGGGGGAAAGAGGAGAGAGAGGAGAGAGAGGGGGAAAGAGGAGAGAGAGGAGAGAGAGGGGGAAAGAGGAGAGAGAGGGGGAAAGAGGAGAGAGAGG
>NC_053500.1:138402667-138420909 GCF_905171775.1 Rana temporaria | reverse complement strand
ACTCATCTAGGCAGTGTCTGCACTACAGAGAGATGGGGAAATGTGGGGGACGAGGCTGTTGTCACACTCATCTATGCAGTGCCTGCACTACAGAGGGAGAAATGTGGGGGACGAGGCTGTTGTCGCTCATCTAGGCAGTGTCTGCACTACAGAGAGATGGGGAAATGTGGGGGACGAGGCTGTTGTCACACTCATCTAGGCAGTGTCTGCACTACAGAGGGAGAACTGTGGGGGACGAGGCTGTTGTCACTCATCTAGGCAGTGCCTGCACTACAGAGGGAGAAATGTAGGGGACGAGGCTGTTGTCACTCACCTAGGCAGTGCCTGCACTACAGAGGGATGGAGAAATGTAGGGGACGAGGCTGTTGTCACACTCACCTAGGCAGTGCCTGCACTACAGAGAGAGGGAGAAATGTGGGGGACGAGGCTGTTGTCACTCATCTAGGCAGTGCCTGCACTACAGAGGGAGAAATGTGGGGGATGAGGCTGTTGTCACTCACCTAGGCAGTGTCTGCACTACAGAGAGATGGGGAAATGTGGGGGACCATTCTGTTGTCACACTCATCTAGGCAGTGTCTGCACTACAGAGGGAGAAATGTAGGGGACGAGGCTGTTGTCACTCATCTAGGCAGTGTCTGCACTACAGAGGGAGAACTGTGGGGGACGAGGCTGTTGTCGCTCATCTAGGCAGTGCCTGCACTACAGAGGGAGAAATGTGGGGGACGAGGCTGTTGTCACACTCATCTAGGCAGTGTCTGCACTACAGAGGGAGAACTGTGGGGGACGAGGCTGTTGTCACTCATCTAGGCAGTGTCTGCACTACAGAGGGAGAAATGTGGGGGATGAGGCTGTTGTCACTCACCTAGGCAGTGCCTGCACTACAGAGGCATGGGGAAATGTGGGGGGTGAGGCTGTTGTCATACTCATCTAGGCAGTGTCTGCACTACAGAGGAATGGAGAAATGTAGGGGACGAAGCTGTTGTCGCTCATCTAGGCAGTGTCTGCACTACAGAGGAATGGGGAAATGTAGGGGACGAGGCTGTTGTCACTCATCTAGGCAGTGCCTGCACTACATAGGGATGGGAAAATGTGGGGGACGAGGCTGTCGCTCATCTAGGCAGTGTCTGCACTACAGAGGGATGGAGAAATGTGGGGGACGAGGCTGTTGTCACACTCATCTAGGCAGTGCCTGCACTAC
The DNA here is from genome assembly GCF_905171775.1 of Rana temporaria. NCBI lineage: Eukaryota > Metazoa > Chordata > Amphibia > Anura > Ranidae > Rana > Rana temporaria. The sequence goes on along the minus strand of NC_053500.1, from coordinate 138,419,711 downwards.
AGAGGGATGGGGAAATGTGGGGGACGAGGCTGTTGTCACTCATCTAGGCAGTGTCTGCACTACAGAGGGAGAAATGTGGGGGACGAGGCTGTTGTCACACTCATCTAGGCAGTGTCTGCACTACAGAGGGATGGGGAAATGTGGGGGACGAGGCTGTTGTCACACATCTAGGCAGTGCCTGCACTACAGAGGGATGGGGAAATGTAGGGGACGAAGCTGTTGTCACTCATCTAGGCAGTGTCTGCACTACAGAGGGATGGGGAAATGTGGTGGACGAGGCTGTTGTCACACTCATCTAGGCAGTGCCTGTACTACAGAGGGATGGAGAAATGTGGGGGACGAGGCTGTTGTCACTCACCTAGGCAGTGTCTGCACTACAGAGGGATGGAGAAATGTGGGGGACGAGGCTGTTGTCACACTCATCAAGGCAGTGTCTGCACTACAGAGGGATGGGGAAATGAGGGGGGCGAGGCTGTTGTCACACTCATCTATGCAGTGCCTGCACTACAGAGGGAGAAATGTGGGGGACGAGGCTGTTGTCACGTCTTATTTAGGTTGTCGGTCATCCTGGCCACACCCGGATCCGTCCACTGATTTTCAGATCAACCACACCACCTCTGTTGCTGAAACCCTCCCACTGTGAGCTGCAGTGCCTGTGAGGGGGAGCACATGAGATGTCAATGGAAGAGGCTTGGGATTGGTCAGAGGAGGTTATGGAAGTTATGTGTAAGTGGCAGTGTGGGGCTTTTTTTTGGGGGTTTTTTTTGGCTGTGTATCACCCGATGGCTGAATGTTGTTCTTCATACAGGAGCCTTCAGTTGTATTTTTTAAGTGCAGCATGCCGAGTAATATCGGTGTCCCCCTTCCAGGTATTTATTGCCCCTCAGAGATTACATAACTTACCTCCCCTTCTCTTTCTCTCTAGAAGGAAGGTGTCATCTACTTCCTGGACTGATATGTCTGTCTGTTCAGAAATTACACAATTCTAATCATCCCGGTGCCTGTGCAGTCCTTGGCTGTGTTCACAAATGTCTGGCTCAGGTCAGCCCCTGCTCCAGCCTCTCTCCTTGCAAAGTTACAATGTACAGTCTGGTCACTGGGGGAGGGGAGACTGGGGAAATGCTTCCTCATGCCTGCAGCAGACTGGTGACAGCATCTCTGCCTAGGCAAAGTCACTGGACTGGACCTCAGGATGTTTTATTAAAGAGAGAAAGTAAACCGATGCCTCCTTTTCTTCTTTATTTTATTTTTTTCTGACCTGCAAAGTAAAGACATATTGTGCTAGAATTGCATCGCATACTAGCACATTATGTGAAACTTGCCTGCAAACAAAGCCCTCCTTGTCACCACTGGAGGCCGCATCCATCTTGGTCCGTCTTCCTTCAGGGTCTGGGGACTCCGGCTGTGTGACTGAAGCGATGTGACGTCAGTCCCGCGCATGCACGAGGAAGACCCTGGTAGTGGCACAGGGCTCTGAAGAACCGGGCACAGTGGCCATTTCTTCGGAGCGCATGCGCCGATTTATGTTGTCAGCTTCCTATACAGTAAATATTATTTCTTAACCGCTTAAGGACCCCTTCACGCCGATATACGTCGGCAGAATGACATGGCTGGGCACATCCACGTACCTGTACGTTGCCGTTTAAGCCCAGCCCTGGGGCCGCTGGTGCGTGCACGCGTCCCGGTACGAAGCTCCGCGGGACCCGCGGATCCGATCACCGCCGGTGTTCCGAGATCGGTCCTCCGGAGCTGAAGAACGAGAAGAGCTGTGTGTAAACACAGCTTCCCCGTTCTTCACTGTGGCGCTGTCATTGATTGCGTGTTCCATAATTATAGGGAAACACGATCAATGACGTCACACGTCCAGCCTCGCCCCCCCTACAGTTGGAAACACAGATGAGGTCACACTTAACCCCTTCAGCGCCCCCTAGTGGTTAACTCCCAAACTGCAATTGTCCTTTTCACCGTAAACAATGCTATAAATTTTGCGCAAACCAATCGATAAACGCTTATTGCGTTTTTTTTTTTTCTTTTTTTTTTTTTTTTTACCAAAAATATGTAGAAGAATACGTATCGGCCTAAACTGAGGACATTTTTTTTTTTTTTTTATATATATATATATATATATTTTTGGGGGATATTTATTATAGCAAATAGTAAAAAATATTGAATTTTTTTCTAAATTGTCGCTCTATTTTTGTTTATAATGCAAAAAATAAAAGCCGCAGAGGTTATCAAATACCACCAAAAGAAAGCTCCATTTGTGGGAAAAATAGGACGCTAATTTTGTTTGGGAGCCACGTCGCACGACCGCGCAATTGTCAGTTAAAGCGACGTAGTGCCGAATCGCAAAAACTGGCCAGGTCCTTTTACCTGCCTAAAGGTCCGGGTCTTAAGTGGTTAAAGTCTTTTTGTGTGGGGTTTTTTTTTTTTTTTTTTTTTTTTAAAGGCGTAATCCTGAGATGCAGCTCTGTGTCCATTCACACATGGAGCCACGCTCGACCACGCTCCCTCTGTCTCCTGATTGGCTCACTGGCTGTGATTGACAGCAGCGGGAGCCAATGGAGTTTTTCGGACTGGTCCTGTTGCTGTAGATTGGGACATGCTGGACTTCTTCACGGAGACTTGTACAGCGACTGGTCCTCATTTTTATACTGCATTTGAAAATCAGAGGCGAACATTAAAGTCTCCTGGAAGACGCCCCCTCTTGGACCTCTGGCTTCCTTTAGATTGTCCACTCTGAAGCTTCTATTAGTAAATCTGGGAATGCGCAGTCTAGGGGCGGTTTGGCTGATTAGTTTGGCTGTAGTAATGAGACCGGCGGTGGATCTGGAGGAACGGTCTGATTCTTCTACAGGGAAGACGCGTCGCGGTGTGTGGGAGGGAGAGATCTGCATTGATCGGAGGATGGGAATGGCAGAACTTTTTGCTAAACGTTTTTTAATAAGCTTGGTCTGCTGAATCTCATCTTCTCTCAGATTCTCCACAAGAAACGGCAGATTTATTTTCTTTCTTCTTTCCACTACGGCAATCACTAGAACACTCGACCTCCAGCCGAGAGACTTGCTGTTGTCATGGCCAGTCTTGGAGGAGATTGGAGGCTCTACAGGCAAACGAACAAGGACAATTCATGGGGGTGTGAAGGGGCCCCTAAGGCTCCATTCACACCTAGGCAGACAAATTTGCGGCGTTTTGTCGCCACAAATCGCGGTACAAATAGCGGCGTTTTGTACCACGATTTGCGGCGACAAAACGCCGGTATTGTCTGCCTAGATGTGCCCCAGATTGACCCCCTCTATGGAGATGCTTCCCATCTCCTAGCCGAACGCCGAAAGCCGCCTGAAAAAAAGGTCCGGGACCTTTTTTCAGGCGGCAGGCGTCCGGCGTTCAGCGTGGAGATGTGAACCATCTCCATAGAGGGACATGTGTTTTCATCCCTCTGGCGGCAGTGGCGTAGCACTACAGGCGTAAAAACGCCTAGGTGTGAATGGGGGCTTATGCATGGCTCCTGTATGAAATTCCCTTCACTGTGCGGGTGACGAGATCTTTTCCAGCCAAATGCTCAGGAAGTTGGTTGTGACGAAGAATCTCTCCCACTAGAACACCTTCATATTACAGTTTGTTGCTCTGAGGCAGTCTGTCCTCTATTGCTTTGCAGAGTGCTGTCAGTCAAACACAGGAGATGTGCCTACAGAGGGGGGGTTGGGGGGGGGGCGGTATACAGCCACAGTCTTTGTTCAGTTGGCAGACTGGGGCAGTTCCTTGAGCATGATGTGCCGTGAAAGTGAAGGCCTAGGGCAGTGATGGAGAACATTGGCACCCCAGATGTTTTGGGACTACATTTCCCATGATGCTCATGCACTCTGCAGTGTAGGTGAGCATCATGGGAAATGTAGTTCCAAAACATATGGAGTGCCAAGGTCTGCAATCACTGGCCTATGGGAACCTTTGCCAACTGGTCTTCCTCAGAGAAACCCATGACTTTTTTTGGGTCTTTGGAAACCTATTTATAACGAAACGTCCCACACTGTGCTTGTGTGCTTTTGTCATATACCACTTCCTCCCAGTCTGAATATAGATATCGGATATTCCAACCGCTGACAACTACAAACAAGACAATACTCGTTTGATTGCTGAACCTGAACTGTTTATTAGAACCAAAATACAAGTCTTGTATACAGTTAAAGAGGAGGTTCCTACCTCCTGCTCCTGTTACTCTAAGAATACACCTGTAACCAGAAACATAAATTAACATGAGCTAATTAACTAATCCCCTAAAGCAGCCGATGTGACTCCGTGCCCTCCTGCTCATATTACTATAAGAATACACCTGTAACCAGAAACCTAAATTAACATGAGCTAATTAACTAATCCCCCTAAAGAAGCCGATGTGACTCCGTGCCCTCCTGGGCTTTGTTATGATAAATCAGAATTTCACTACAGGTCAGACTTGTTGTCACCGAGCTTCACACACTAGATTATACATTATCAGAAGTATAAACACAGGACACCTTCTCCCATTAAACTTTTTCTATGATTGATTGATTTTCTTCAGATCTCTTATCGTCTTTTACCCTTGTGCTGCATTCACACCTGAGCATTTTGTAGCTTGAAGCGCAAAAAGGCTGGAGGGGGAAAAAAAATCAATGATTCTCTATGGAGATCAAACACTGCCTGACGCTCGGCTCGCGCAGCTCCCTGAGCAGAGAGCTGGGGACTGTTATTGTGGGAGCGAGTGGCTCGCTGAGCCTGGTGCCGGTCCAGGCATGTGGGCAGATCACCACTTCATTGTCTCCATCTTTCCAGAGCCTGAACCGGCTCTGTGATGTCAGCCGATAGCGGGCTTCAGCCCACTGCTGAAAACGGGTCACAGGAGTGCAGAACATAATCAACTCCTGTGATCCAGAGGAGAAATGCAGCCAAATTAGTTTTTCCTGTACTTCTCCTTTTTTAAGATCTGCAGTGCAATCTCTAGGTTAAAGGTGAATATTGCAGCAAAGGCTGTTTTTTCTTTTTTTTTTTTTTTTTAATGGCCTATATTTCATGTATTTTATTTCATCATGTTTGACATGCTCTAGTGTTCATATCTGTTCTATTTTGAGCAATTTGGTAATTTTTTTTTTTTTTTTTTTAATCTAGTGTTTCTATAAAGTAATCCATTTTATTCTTCAATTTGTCCTTCTTTTTTATGCCACTATAATATAATACTGTAAGGCACTGTAGAAGTCTTTGGAGATGAATTGCGGCACGTTGTGCGTCTTCTCCCTGTGTGGTGGAATGGAGCGATTTGGCTCGGCACCGGCAGCACGCCTCATTGATTCTTCAGAGTTCAGTGCCACCGACTCCCCACCAACCCCAGTGGACAACTTCCAACCATGATCTCATTCTCCTCTACCGTGCTGTGCCGGAGTTCATTCCGAGCCGCCGATAATACGAAATACGAAGAGCAGAGCCTGACCTTACCTAGAGGGGATTTATAGTCTCTATTTTTTGGATAGATACAATTAATAGACGGTACAGTCTAATCGCTGGGGGGAGAGGGAGACGGAGGAAACGCTTCCTCCTGCCTGCAGCAGACTGATGACATCATCTCAGCCTTGGCATGGTCACTGGACTGGAGCTCCAGGGTGGCTTTTTAATGATAAAAGGTGAAGCTCTAAATAAAAAAAAAAATGTATAATTAATTGATGTGACATTCTTAAATTGTATTCTAACTTGTAAAGCTTCCGATAGGTCGGAAGAACTTAAACCCCCCCCAACTCTTCCCTCTTCCCCCGGGTTTTCCACGCAAACTGCTCTCCCATCCAGAGGCACTCTGTATATGGATCGGATGATTTGCTGCTCTACAGCCCGTTCTTTGCTTCCATCTTCTTCTGACGTCATCGGGAGCTGGCTATCCTCCGTGTTCTTGCAGCCGGCCCCCTGATGACACATGTGCTAAGGTACACTATATTACCAAAAGTATTGGGACACCTGCCTTTACATGCACAACAACTTTAATGGCATCCCAGTCTTAGTCCGTAGGGTTCAATATTGAGTTGGCCCCGCCCTTTGCAGCTATAACAGCTTCAACTCCTTTGGGAAGGCCGTCCACAAGGTTTAGGAGTGTGTCTATGGGAATGTTTGACCGTTCTTCCAGAGGTGCTAACATGCGTTACTGCAACACACAGCAGCGCACATGTCTGTTCCAGCCCCCTCCACATTACATACCACCCCCCCATATTACAGACAGTGCTGGCGAGGAGCAGGACGCAGGTTTTCCTGTCATTGGGCGGCTGAGGGTGAATCCCATTCTCCGGTGACTTGTTATTGTGTTCGATGCGTTTTTGTTTCTCAAGGCCGTTGAGTCAGATTTGTTCTGAATTTTCTCCTCCAGTCTTTTATTTGTTGTTCCACAAGTACACAGTTACTGTATCGGCGGCGGTGAATCATGTCTTTGGGGAGGAGCGCTGCCGGCGAGGACTCGTCTTCTTCTTTTTGTCTCTTTTTGTTTTATTGAACCTTTTAATACGCAGATCACTTTGTTTGTTTTTTTTGGATTGTAGTTGCAAATGTTTCCTTTTTTAATCTATAGAGATTTTTTTTATTTTATTTAACCACTTAAGGACCTTGCCTGTTTTTCAGACTTGGTGTTTGCAAGATTAAAACAGATTTTTTTTTTTTGCTAGAAAATTACTTAAAACCCTCAAACTTTTTTAACACCCTAGAGAATAAAATGGCGGTCATTGCAATACTTTTTGTCACACCGTATTTGCGCAGCGGTCTTACAAGCGCACTTTTTTTGGAAAAAATTCACTTTTTTTTTATTAAAAAATAAGACTACAGTAAAGTTAGCCCAACTTTTTTTTTTTTTTTATATTGTGAAAGATAATGTTACGCCGAATAAAAGGATACCCAACATGTCACGCTTCAAAATTGCGCACGCTTGTGGAATGGCGTCAAACTTTTACCCTTAAAAATCTCCATAGGCGACGTTCAAAAAATTCTACAGGTTGCATGTTTTGAGTTGCAGAGGAGGTCTAGGGCTAGAATCTCGCTTTAACGATCGCGTCGACGCCTCACATGTGTGGTTTGAACACCGTTTTCATATGCGGGCGCTGCTCACATATGCGTTGGCTTCTGCGCACGAGCTCGTCGGGACGGGGCACTTTAAAAAATTATTATTTTTGTTTTCTTTTTATTTTATAAATTTTTACACAAAAAATAAAATAAAAATGGATCACTTTTATTCCTATTACAAGGGATGTAAACATCCCTTGTAATAGAAAAAATGCATGACAGGTCCTCTTATATATGAGATCTGGAGTCCAAAAAGACCTCACATCTCATATTTACACTAAAATGCAAAAAAAAAATAATAATAATAATAATTTGTCATTTGAAAAAAATGACAAGAAAATATGCCTTTGAGAAGCATGGGCGGAAGTGAAGTTTTGACGCTATGCCATGGCAGGAGAGAGGAACGGATCTCCTCCCCCGCTGCCGATGGCTCCGGTAAGCGGCGGAGAGCGGCAGGAGGGGGGCATCTCTCCCGCCGCCGAAAACGGTGATCTCACGGCGAATCCGCCGTGGACACCACCGTTATCGTTTAAAGGACCGCTCACAGGAAAGATGGATATCTCGGTTGTGGCAGCGGCTGCTGCCGTTACTAAGATATCCATCTTTAACCACTTCAGCCCCGGACCATATTGCTGGTCAATGACCTTGCCCCTTTTTGCGATTCGGCACTGCAACGCTTTAACTGACAATTGCGCGGTCGTGCGACGTGGCTCCCAAACAAAATTGGCGTCCTTTTTCTCCCACAAATAGAGCTTTCTTTTGGTGGTATTTGATTACCTCTGCGATTTTTTTTTTTTTTTTTTTTTTGATTTTTTTTTAGTTTTTTTTAGTTTTTTGCACTATAAACAAAAATAGAGCGACAATTTTGAAAAAAAAATATTTTTTTGCTATAATAAATATCCCCCAAAAATATATAAAAAAACGTTTTTTTTCCTCAGTTTAGGCCGATACGTATTCTTCTACATATTTTTCGTTAAAAAAAATTGCAATAAGCGTTTGATTGGTTTGCGCAAAAGTTATAGCGTTTACAAAATAGGGGATAGTTTTATGTTGTGTTTTTTTTTTTTTTTTTTTTACTAGTAATGGCGGCGATCAGCGATTTTTATCGGTACTGCGACATTATGGCGGACACTTTTGACACATTTTTGGGACCATTGGCATTTTTATAGTGATCAGTGCTGTAAAAATGTCACTGGCAGGGAAGGGGTTAACACTAGGGTGCGAGGAAGGGGTTAATTATGTTCCCTGGGTGTGTTCTAACTGTAGGGGGGGTGGGACTGACTTGGGGAAATGACAAATCGCTGTACATACATTGTATGAACAGAAGATCAGTTATCTCTCCCCCACCCCCCCCCCCTTACAGGACCGGTAGCTGTGTGTGTTACGAGCGATCGCGCGTGCCTGGCGGTGATCGTAACTGCCGGGCACGCGCGTTGGGATCAGGGTTGAGTGGGGGGGCACGCCCCTAGTGACTGATTCACGATGTGACGTAGATCTACGTGACCTTGCGCAGGGGAGCCGACCTGCCCCCGTATAACTGCGGCGGCTGGTTCGGCAAGTTCTTAAAAAAAAAAAATGGCGTGTATATTTATACGTGAGCGGGTCCTTAAGTAGTTATAGAGAGCCGCGCTCAGGTCCCCGCCCACACTGCCATCTTTAAATGTCCTGAAGGTGTGCGATGTGCTGCAGCTATGCGAGTCAATGCAAGTCGCACCTGAAATTGCTAAAAATTAGTGCAGGAACCTTTTTTATTTTATTTTTTTTAATTGGTGCAGCAACAAAAAATAAGAGTGAGAAAAAGGAAGAGAAAGTTAAAAGGGAAAAAAAAAAAAGAAAGAAAAAAGTAAAGTAAAATAAAATAAAATAAAGTCCCACCGACTTGAACAGTTCCATTGCTGACAATAGGGTACAACTTTTCATGCGATTTGGAACGGTCAGATTGCATGACGAGTCACATCGGTGTGAATGGGGGCTTAAAATGTAATTTATTTTTAAAAACATTTTATAAAAAATGTTGTTAAAACCAATTATTTTAATAATTTGTATTTATCTTTTATTTATTTATTTGATGCACAATACTTTTAGGTCTTCAAAACTTTTGAGACCTTTTTTTTTTTTTTTTGTTTTTTTTTTGTATTTGCTCCTCCGTGGTACATGAAGAATGAATTGTCACTTGCAACATTTTTACTTTTCTCCCAGCGAATGCTAGAAAACGTTTTTTTTTAGCGGGTTTGTTTGTGTAGAAAGGGTTAATATTTGACGTGATCGGCGGCAGCCGGGAGCAATGTAGTCCTTGGGAGTCGGTGCTGAGTGACACGGAGAGGGTGGGGGTGGGGTGACTTGTTGGCTGTACCTGAGGACATGTGAGTTGGATATTGACAGAGAACGGCCCGCAGAAGGTGAGAAGGAGAAGGAAGGAGAAGGAAGGGAGATGTGTGGAAGAAGTTTAAACTAAACTACAAAAACCGACTCCATCTAGCTGGTTATAAAGTTATATAAGTTACATAAGTTGCATAGTTAGTCTGGTTGAACTAATAAAAGGGGGGGAGGTCATACATAAAAGGGGGGGGATCATATATAAAAGGGGGGGGTCATACATAAAAGGAGGGGTCATACAATCCTATATACAGTAAAACCTTGGTTTGAGAGCGTTTTTGCAAGACGAGCAAAATTTTTTAATAAACTTTGACTTGATATACAAGCGATGTCTTGATGTAAGGGTAGCGTCATGTCACAACTGAGTATAAAAAAGGAGAAGCGCCTCTAAGTGTAGCAATATGGTTACATTTAACCACTTAAGACCCAGGCCATTATGCAGGTTAAGGACCTTCCCCCTTTTTGCGATTCGGCACTGTGTCGCTTTAACTGACAATTGCGCGGTCGTGCGACGTGGCTCCCAAACAAAATTGGCGTCCTTTTTTTTTTTTTTTATCACACTCACAAATAGAGCTTTCTTTTGGTGGTATTTGATCAACTCTGAAGGTTTTTAGTTTTTGCGCTATAAACAAAAATAGAGCGACAGTTTTGAAAAAAACACAATAGTTTTTTTACTTTTTGCTATAATTAATAAATATCCCCCAAAAAAATTTTTTTACCTCAGTTTAGGCCGATACGTATTCTTCTACATATTTTTTGGTAAAAAAAATCGCAATAAGCGTTTTTTCGTTTGGTTTGCGCACAATTTATAGCGTTTCCAAAATAGGGGGTAGTTTTATGGCATTTTTATTTAATAATTTTTTTTTTCAGAGACAATTGGCACTGTTTGTGGCAAAGCTTTTGTGTCCGTGCCAGCGAGAGTCATGAAGGTTGATCTGAATTTGAGTAATCGTAGAGGTGGAACAGCAACCGGAATTGTACATCCTGAATATCCCGAGCTATTGTGACTCATGAAGAAAAAAACAAAACATTCTAACAACGATTGGCCAAACGGTGGGCTTATCAAAGTCTACAAATCCATCTTGCAGAGCATTTAGAGCAGGGATATGCAATTAGCGGACCTCCAGCTGTTGCAAAACTACAAGTCCCATCATGCCTCGGCCTCTGGGTGTCATGCTTGTAGCTGTCAGAGTCTTGCTATGCCTCATGGGATTTGTAGTTCTGCAACATCTGGAGGTCCACTAATTGCATATCCCCGATTTAGAGGAATGTCCTCACACCGCAACCTGGCCACTCCTCAGGGCGGATAATTTTCCTCCACATCCCTTCCCCTTTAAGAACCTCCCACTAGAAAAACACTTCCCAGGCATTTATCCCACGTTTTGTTTTTTAACGCAAAAAAAACAAACGTCTCATAAATGCTATTGGCATGCTAATGAGCAGTGCTCAGCTCCACTCAAGTCTTGTTCCAGAAGTGGGACGGAAAGTTCCAATATCGCTGTATATAGCCGAGGACAGAATGTAGAGCTGTGTATAGTGGAGGACAGAACGCAGAGCTATATATTCTGTATAGTGGAGGACAGAACGCAGAGCTATATATTCTGTACAGTGGAGGACAGAACGCAGAGCTATATATTCTGTATAGTGGAGGACAGAACGCAGAGCTATATATTCTGTACAGTGGAGGACAGAACGCAGAGCTATATATTCTGTACAGTGGAGGACAGAATGCAGAGCTGTATGCTTTATATAGCGCAAGACGGAACGCAGCGATGTTTACGCTGTATAGCGGAGGACGGAACGCAGAGCTGTATACTGTATATAGCTGGGGACAAAACGCAGTGCTGTATATAGCTGGGGACAGAACGCAGTGCTGTATATAGCTGGGGACAGAACGCAGTGCTGTATATAGCTGGGGACAGAACGCAGAGCTGTATATAGCTGGGGACAGAACGCAGAGCTGTATATAGCTGGGGACAGAACGCAGAGCTGTATATAGCTGGGGACAGAACGCAGAGCTGTATATAGCTGGGGACAGAACGCAGAGCTGTATATAGTATATAGCTGGGGACAGAACGCAGAGCTGTATATAGTATATAGCTGAGGACAGAACGCAGAGCTGTATATAGCTGAGGACAGAACGCAGAGCTGTATATAGTATATAGCTGGGGACAGAACGCAGAGCTGTATATAGCTGAGGACAGAACGCAGAGCTGTATATAGCTGGGGACAGAACGCAGAGCTGTATATAGTATATAGCTGGGGACAGAACACAGAGCTGTATATAGTATAGCTGAGGACAGAACGCAGAGCTGTATATAGCTGGGGACAGAACGCAGAGCTGTATATAAAGCGGAGAATTGAGCGCAGAGCCGTATACTGTATATAGCTGGGGACAGAACGCAGAGCTGTATATCGCGAAGGACAGAACGCAGAGCTGTATATAAAGCGGAGAACTGAGCGCAGAGCCGTATACTGTATATAGCTGAGGCCACATACAGTTTATACATCGCGCCCAGCAAGGGCTCTGGTTGGTGAAGAAAATGGTTTGTCTAATCCAGCTTGATGGGACATTAAATGTGGAATTCTGCTTTACTTTCCCCCTATTGAGTTTTTCCTTCAAATCTTCTCATTGATTTGAAATCGCAAACCATTGGAAAATCAAAGATCCAAAATTGGAAATGTTTTATCTGCAATAGTTGTGGTGTACGGGCAACATAGCCGTCATGGCGTGTCCTGTACTCTGAATCGGGGAATGTTTATCTCTAATGATTTGTAGTCCTGTGAATGTCAGAATACAATGACCGGGGAGTCGCCTTCTGTATATCTGTGCAGTGCGGCTGGTGACAGATATTCCGCTCCATACAATGGGGGAACCATTGATCATTGGAAGCTGCCCACAGGGTGACTCTGAATCCCTCTCCTGTTTGTACTCCAAAACACTTGTAGAAAACCCTCCGTACTCTTGGCCCCATCAACTTCCCCCTCATCCCTCTACAGCTAATTGGGTCTTTTGTGGGGGGAATTTGATTTTTTTTTTGCCTCCAGACTTGCAATGTGCGAGGCGTTACCTGTAACTCTGATCTGTATTGTGGTCTAGTGATTCCCTAGAATCCCGCTGGAGCAACAGCAGAAAATGGGGGTCTGAGTCAGCTGCTTTTAGTCTCCTAGGTAACGAAAATGCTTTGTATTCGTAGCGAGAACGAGCCGAGATCCCTGAACACCTAAAAGCCAGTAATTGCAGATACTTCATATTCCAGAAACGCAGAACGCGCGCATTTCCATCCTTTTATGTATTTGTGTCTTAGAAAATGTAACAAAACTGATTATTCTTATATACACCTTCTTCCAAAATCACCTTCTTCCTCTATACCGAACCTCGTCCCTTACCACCTTCCTCCACCATCACCCCCCTATCGCCCCCACCCTCCACCACCATCGCCCCCACCCTCCTCCACTACCACCACCTTATTCCACCATAACCCTCCTCCGTTATTACCACCTTCCTCTGTACCGAACTTCACCCTCCTCTACCTTCTTCCACCATCACCACCACCTTCCTCTGCCATCACCACCACCTTTCTTTCACCCCCACCCTACCATCGCCACCCTCCTTCACCATCATACCATCTTCCGATCACCACGAACTTCCTCCTCCACCATAAACACCACCTTAGTCCTTCACCACCACCTTCCTCCACTATTGCCACCTTCCTCTATACTGAACCTTGCCTTCTACCACCATCCTCATCAATATCCTCTCACCACCACTTTCTTACCACCACCCTTCTCGCCACCATTCCCACCATCACCCTCCTCCACTATCACCACCTTCCTCTGTTCTGAACCTTGCCCTCTACCACCTTCCTCTTTCACCATCATTACTACCTTCCTATCAACCTCCACCATCACACCATCTTTCTATCGCCCCCAACCTACCATCACCTTCACCCTAAATACTACCTTGGTTCTCCACCTTCCTCTATTCTGAAGCTCGCCCTCTACCACCATCATCACCAATATCCCCTCACCACCACCTTCTTACCACCACCCTTCTCTCCACCATTCCCACCATCACCACCTTCGTCTGTACCAATACTTGCCCTCTACCACCTTCCTCTTTCACCATCATCACCACCTTCCTATCGACCTCCACCATCACACCATCTTTCTATAGCCCCCACCCTACCATCACCTTCACCATAAATACTACCTTGGTTCTCCACCTTCCTCTATACTGAACCTCGCCCTCTACCACCATCATCACCAATATCCTCTCACCACCACCTTCTTTCCACCACCCTTCTCTCCACCATTCCCACCTTCACCCTCCTTCACTATCACCACCTTCCTCTGTACCAAACCTTGCCCTCTACCACCTTCCTCTTTCACCATCACCACCTTCCTATCAACCCCCACCATCACCACCCTCCTCCACCATCACACCATCTTTCTATCGCCCCCACCCTACCATCACCTTCACCATAAATACTACCTTGGTTCTCCACCTTCCTCTATACTGAACCTCGCCCTCTACCACCATCATCACCAATATCCTCTCACCACCACCTTCTTTCCACCACCCTTCTCTCCACCATTCCCACCTTCACCCTCCTTCACTATCACCACCTTCCTCTGTACCAAACCTTGCCCTCTACCACCTTCCTCTTTCACCATCACCACCTTCCTATCAACCCCCACCATCACCACCCTCCTCCACCATCTTTCTATCGCCCACACCCTACCATCACCTTCACCATAAATACTACCTTGGTTCTCCACCTTCCTTCATACGAACCTCCCCCTCTACCACCGTCACCTTCCTACCACCATTACCACCACCCTCCTTCACTGTCTCCACATTCTAACACCACCACCTTCCTCCCTCTTTCATCTTATCGCCTTCACCATCACCTTTCGCCACCCTCCCACCTTTCCTCCCACAATTACCGCCTTCTTCCCCCGTCGTCCTCCATTGTTGCCACATTCTTCCACTATCTCCTCACCACCATCATCCTATCCTATTGCCTTTCATCACCCCCACCGGCTAAAAACGATATGAAGTGGATTTTCTAAAAAACTGTCTATACACCAGAATTCTGTTCTGAAAAATTGTTCATCGTACTTTTTTTTATTTTTTTTATTTTTTGCCATCGAGTTAAATAATGTTGTTCAAAAGCCCTTTCTGACACCAAACCATTCACTATGCAAATTCGCTAAAAATAATCCATACACATCACAATGTAGTTTCATACGAAATAGATTACAGCAGAGATCTCCAAACTGCGGCCCGAGGGCCAGATGTGGCCCTTTGCTAGCCTTTATCCGGCCCTTGGGGCACAATTCCTCCCACTGACATGAGGCACTAATCCTCCCATTGACACCAACAATGGGGCACTATATTATCCACTGATACCAATGATGGGATACTACTCCTACTAATAGGGGGAATGCTCCTCTTCCTATTGACCACCAACCCTGAGGCCATATATGTTTTCACTGATGCCGGGCCCGTGACTTTTTCTTCCCTTGCTGGCCCCAGGGCTCGGCAAATCCCGGTCGCCATGGCGACTAGAAATAGGGTCCTGGTGACTTGGCTTGGAAGGGGGGCCATCTGGTGGTGAGCCGTTGGTATTACAAGTTATTAACACCAGATGTGTAAGCTGGCGCCATCTGGTGGTGGCCGTTGGTATTACAAGTTAAGCATTATAAGTTAAACAGCAATTCTAATGTAATTTTTCACTATTTATACTGCCATCTTCTTCCCTCTAATTAGAACCCCCAAACATTATATATATTTTTTATGCCAACACCCAAGAATAAAATGGCGATCGTTGCAATACTTTGTCATGCCATATTTGTGCAGCGGTCTTACAAGCGCACTTTTTTGGGGAAAAAATTACACTTTTTTTAATTAAAAAATAAGACCACAGTAAAGTTATCCTTTTTTTTTTTTTTTTTTTTTTTTTTTTTTTTTATATTATGAAAGATAATGTTACGCCGAGTAAATTCACACCCAACATGTCACGCTTCAAAATTGCGTCCGCTCGTGGAATGCCGACAAACTTTAAAATCTTCATAGGCGACGTTTAAAAAAAAATCTACAGGTTGCATGTTTTGAGTTACAGAGGAGGTCTAGGGCTAGAATTACTGCTCTCGCTCTACCAATCGCGGCGATACCTCACATGTGGTTTGAAGACCGTTTACATATGCGGGCGCTGCTCACGTATGTGTTCGCTTCTGCGCGCAAGCTCGTCGGGACAGGGCGTGTTTTCTGGCTCCTAACTTTTTTAGCTGGCTCCTAGATTCCAAGCAAATTTGTCAAACCCTGGCTGGCCCCAATCTGGCCCTCCTAAAGTCTGAAGGGCAATAAAGTGGCCCTTTGTTTGTAATCCAGGGGTCTCCAAACTTTACAGAGTGCCAATGTTTGTTTCTTACTGTCTTTCTGCTTCTTTGTAATCTCCTCCATAAACTCCAGAATATCCACTTCTTTATGGAATGAGCTGTGTATGTTGGTTGTGGTGATGTGATCTGCTCAATGCACCCTTCAAACCACATAGTGAATCCCAGGAGTGAGGAAGAGGGTGGCTACATTCCTCCATACAGTGGACCAAGGAAGGGTGGCTACATTCCTCCATACAGTGGGCCAAGGAAGGGTGGCTACATTCATACACACAGGGGGACAAAGGCAGGGTGGCTACATACAATGGGACCAAGGAAGGGTGGCTACATTCCTCCATACAGTGAACCAACGAAGGGTGGCTACATTCCTCCATATAGTGGACCAAGGAAGGGTGGCTACATTCATACACACAGGGGGACCAAGGAAGGGTGGCTACATTCCTCCATACAGTGGGCCAAGGAAGGGTGGCTACATTCCTCCATACAATGGGCCAAGGAAGGGTGGCTACATTCCTCCATACAATGGGCCAAGGAAGGGTGGATATATTCCTCCATACAGTGGGCCAAGGAAGGGTGGCTACATTCCTACACAGGGGGACCAAGGCAGGGTGGCTACATACAATGGGACCAAGGAAGGGTGGCTACATTTCTACATACAGGAGGCCAAGGCAGGGTGGCTACATTCTTATACAGTGAGACTAAGGCAGGGTGGCTACATTCCTACATACAGTGAGACCAAGGCAGGGTGGCTACATTCCTACATGCAGTGAGGCCAAGGAAGGGTGGCTACATTCCTCCATACAGTGGACCAAGGAAGGGTGGCTACATTCCTACACACAGGGGGACCAAGGCAGGGTGGCTAAATACAATGGGACCAAGGAAGGGTGGCTACATTCCTACATGCAGTGAGGCCAAGGCAGGGTGGCTACATTCTTATACAGTGAGACTAAGGCATGGGGGGCTACATTCCTACATACAATGGGACCAAGGCAGGGGAGCTACATTCCTACATACACGGGGATCATTTAAATTTAGTGTAACCACCCTGTAGTAGGAAATCAAATCCCAGGAGCCAGACAAACGAAATCTGGAGATTTTTTTATAACCAGAGCTTGGTGTGACTTTACAATTTTGTCCAGATAAAGATTTCCTTCACCCTACGAACCATTAGAAAACCGAACGTTTTCAACTGTTGTGAGGAAGCGTA
>NC_053500.1:138392667-138400167 GCF_905171775.1 Rana temporaria | reverse complement strand
AGCTGTGTAAGGGGCCCCATAATTCCTGATGGCGGCCCTGGGCACTAGTGCATGGGGGGACAGGCAACCTGCGCACGCCTGTGTATATAATGTACATTTTTGTATTTTTTTTTTTTTTTTTTTTTTTTTTAAGTAACTTTTCTAGCAAAAAAAAAAATACAGATTTAACTTGTAAACCACAAGTGTCAGAAATAGGCCTGGTCTTGAAGTAGTTCATCTGGGAACACATCTACAGACTCCCATTACATCACAATATGGGAAACCAAGACTAAAAATAGCCGCATGCTAATGAGCCGGGAGCGCGGATGATGACGCTCCACCTTTCGTGTCTGTCAGAATTTATTTATTCGCGTCCCTGGGACAGAAGATCAGCGCGGATGGATTGCTCGGGGTGACGGCTCCTCTAGTTATATACTCGCTCTGCTGATTGGTGCCAGAAGGGAAAAAAATAATAATAAGCTGGGCAAAGTTTTATTGTGCTTTAGAAGATAAAAAAAATTAATTTAAGTGAAAATTTCCAAATTAGGCCCAAATGACAATATTTTGTGTGGCCACCATTATTTTCCAGCACTGCCTTAACCCTCTTGGGCATGGAGGTCACCAGAGCTTCACAGGTTGCCACTGGAGTCCTCTTTCCCTCCTCCATGACGACATCACAGAGCTGGTGGATGTTGGGAGACCTTGCGCTCCTCCACCTTCCGTTTGAGGATGTCCCACAGATGATCAATAGGGTTTAGGTCTGGAGACATGCTTGGCCAGTCCATCACCTTTACCCTCAGCTTCTTTAGCAAGGCAGTGGTGGTCTTGGAGGTGTGTTTGGGGTCGTTATCATGTTGGAATACTACCCTGCGGCCCAGTCTCTGAAGGGGATCATGCTCTGCTTCAGTATATCACAGTACATGTTGGCATTCATCGTTCCCTCAATGATCTATAGCCCCCCAGTGCCGGTGACTTATCCTTAAGGTTCCCCTACCGGGGAAGTTCCTTCAAGGACTGCGCAGGCGCAAACTTGCCGATGGAAATCTCCGAACCTCGCTCGGCATCCAGGCTCATTCTTTAACATCCCCGTGGATTGGAGGATGTTAAAAAAAAAAAAAAAGAGCCAGGATGCCGAGCGAGCGGAGCGAACCGTCCGAGCGAAGTGAGGCCGACTGGCCACTTTCCTCGAAATCCACGTCGCCCTGGATGCCGGCCGAGGTTCGGAGATTTCCGTCTGCAAGTTTGCGCCTGCGCAGTCCTTAAAGGAACTTTCTCGTTAGCCGGAACCATATCGGCAGATCGCGCCTGCGCTGGAACTTTCACGTTCGCCGGAACCATATCGGCAGATTACCGGCAGCACTCATGCAGCCCCAGACCATGACACTCCCACCACCATGCTTCACTGTAGGCAAGACACACTTGTCTTGGTCCTCCTCACCTGGTTGCCACCAGGACTCCTTCACCTTCATTCATGCGCATTGGGCGGAGCAGTAAAGTACTGCTCACTACTTCTTTTTATTTTTTTTATTATTGGTGCAGGAGAGCCCTGACTTTCTCTGACTTTATTCATCTGCAGACTTGAAGCGTTGGGGCTCACAGCAGGACGGGGACAATGGTGGCGCCCCCCCCCCCCCTCCTGTGTTGTGTTTCGGCACGGGCTGAATTTAAAGGGGACCTGTCAGAATATAAATCTGCTCATCCTGACACCACAAAGTAGCCGGAGTCTGTGTATGCATCTCTGATCTGAGGGGTCGCCTTTCATGTGTGGGACTCGGGACACAGCGAGACGAGGATCACAAGAGCCGAGACCGGAGCATCAAAAAGGTGGCGAGTTCCTTTTATGTCCATAAGGACCGGATTCCTGTACAGATAAAAAGGATCTTCTGATAGAAGACCGGGGGGGGGCCAGGGAGCCAAGTCTACACCTCGAATGTCTTTCATCCTGAAAGGGAAGTCTGTGGGGGGGCCAATCACACCGCTAAGGAAATTCTATAAGAAGTTGTGTGTGTGTGTGTATGTATGTGTGTGTGTGTGTGTGTGTGTGTGTGTATATATGTGTATGTGTGTATATATATATATATATATATATGTATATGTATGTATGTGTAATATGAATTCTAGGAAGCAAAAAAAATATTTATTATAATAAAAATCATATTTTTTTTATTATAATGTATGTATTTCATTGTATATTAATACGAAAATCTATAATCTTTTGCAAAATTGCTATAAATTTATTTATAATAATAAAACAAAAACAAAACAAATCTTGTATAAAATTATTATTAAAGCGGATGTTCCGCCAAAAAAAAATATTAAAAGCCAGCAGCTACAAATACTGCAGCTGCTGACTTTTAATATAAGGACACTTGCCTGTCCTGGAGTCCAGCGGCGTCTGCAGCAGATGACGAGCGATCGCTCGTCACCCTGCTGCTCCCCCCTCCATCCACGCTGAGGGAACCAGGAAGTGAAGCTCTGCGGCTTCACTGCCCGGTTCCCTACGGCGCATGCGCGAGTCGCGCCGCGCCCGCCGATTGGCTCCCGCTGCGTGCTGGGAGCCGAGTGTTCCCAGCACACAACAGGGGGGGGGGGGGTGACGGGATGTGACGCAATGCCTGTCTTTTGCCCGTGAATGCCGGGCCGGAAGTGGGTGCAAATACCTGTCTTTAGACAGGTACCTGCACCCCCCTCCCCCCTCCCCCCTGAAAGGTGTCAAATGTGACACCGGAGAGGGGGGAGGGTTCCGATCAGCGGGACTCCACTTTAGGGTGGAGAACCGCTTTAATAAAACAAATCTATAAAAAAAATGCTAAATATTTATATAAATATTTGTATTACATAGATTAATGTATCATAATTAATAAATACAACATAATATCAATTACCAAATACAACAAAAAAAGATACCGTGTGTATATATATATATATATATATATATATATATATCTCTATCTCAAATAATGGAGTGAGTTGCTTCCCTCTTATCTCTGTTTTCCTGGAGCAGTGTCACGGTGGACTCCCAATTTTTTATTTTCCTCCTTCTTCTTTTTTTATTTTTATTTTTTATTTTTTTTAAAAAGTTTCCTTTCTTCCTTTTCTATCTTTCTTCCTTTTTCTTTTCTTTCTTCCTTTTTCTTTTTTCTTTCTTCCTTTTTCTTTTTTCTTTCTTCCTTTTTCTTTTTTCTTTCTTCCTTTTTCTTTTTTTCTTTCTTCCTTTTTCTTTTTTTCTTTCTTCCTTTTTCTTTTTTTCTTTCTTCCTTTTTTCTTTTTTTCTTTCTTCCTTTTTCTTTTTTCTTTCTTCCTTTTTTCTTTTTTTCTTTCTTCCTTTTTTCTTTTTTTCTTTCTTCCTTTTTTCTTTTTTTCTTTCTTCCTTTTTTCTTTTTTTCTTTTTTTCTTTCTTTTTCCTTTTTTCTTTTTTTCTTTCTTCTTTTTTTTTTTTTCCTTTCTTCCTTTTTTCTTTTTTTCTTTCTTCCTTTTTTCTTTTTTTCTTCTTTCCCCAATCCAGACTGACATGTTTCAGCTGAAGTTTTGTGCTGCATGTTGGGGGGTAGTAGTAGTAGTAGTAGTAGTAGTAGTAGTATATCGGCGCTTTGCCGGCAGGGTTTAGCCGCGGTGCCCATATACACACCGCTACAAAGATGCTTCTAGCAGGACTTTTTTTTAGCGTCCTGCCAGCGCACAACGCCAGTGTGAAAGCTACATTTCCCATGATGCTCCACTACACCTCGGAGTGCATGAGATATCATGGGAAATGTAGTTCCAAAACATCTGGGGGTTCCAAGGTTGACCATCACTGTCCTAGAACAAATACTTGTTGTGTACACACAACCGTAAAATGCTACAATCGATCTTCGGATGAAAAAGGAAAAAGTTTGCCTATATATATAATTTTTTTATTTTATTTAATATATATATATATATATATATATATATATATATATATACATTTTTATTTTATATATATATATACATTTTTATTATATATATATATATATATATATATACATTTTTATTATATATATATATATATATATATATATATATATATATATATATATATATATATATATATATATATATAAAATTAATATATATATATAATATTATTATTATTTTTTTATACAGTGTATACGAGTCTTTAGAATGGTTGAGTGTTGATGTGTAAATCCTGTGATCTCATGACATTGTATCCTTCTTCTCTCACAGATCTGTAGAAATGTTTCAGCCAGTGGATGGTTTATGACGCATCTGACACTTTTTTTTTTTTTTTTCCTATCTTTCTTTGTTTTTCAGGTGTGACGTTTGCAGCGAAGGGTTACTTTGACGCTCTGGTAAAAATGGGAGAGCTGGCCAGTGAAAGCCAAGGATCCAAGGAGCTGGGTGAGTCCGTCCGCTCCGGACAAGAGCTGAGAGTCGGCGCCGCCATCGCTGAGTACTGGTTGGCTCTGGAGGATTAGAACGCGCCCCCCTCTGTCATTGGACGATGGGGGGGCTTACAATGTTTGTTTAAGACTTTGCAGTGGTGCTGATGAATGAAAAGTATGCTGGAGGAAAGTTTCCTTACAGATAGCAGCCAATCAGACATAACGATCTTCTTTGATTGGTCACTCTGAAATAAAAGCTGGTTGGTGTAGTTGGTGAAAATGTCACTTTTCATCCATCAGCATACAGAACTTTTATATAATATTTACTGCAAGGAAAGCCACAGTCCCCGGCTACCAGTCATCAGTGATTGCAGAGCCATTGTCATGGAGACACGTTCTGGTGAATATGCCGGTAGGAGGATCAGCAAGGTACATAGGAAGCCAAGCTGGCATTTTATTGTATATGGTATAGCGGTAACAACATACTATACGTAATATGTCGATTTTATCCTTATGGTATATTTTTAATACTGTCAGCTGACCAAGGCATGCATAAACTAGAGCAGTGTTTTGTTTTTTTTTCAACTCCCAGTCCTCAAGGCGCCCCAACAGGTCATGTTTTCAGGATTTCCTTCAGATGAAACGGCTGTGGTAATTACTAAGGCACTGAAACTGATCAAATCACATGTGCAAAATACTGGAAAGGCTGAAAACATGGCCTGTTAGCGCGCCTTGAGGACCAGATTTGAAAAACGCAGAACTAGAGTTCCTCCTTTAATACCTCCTCTGCCTTCCTTGTGGTGTTGGGTTGATTGAATATTTTTGTACCTTTTTTTTGATCAGGTTTTTAGGATGTGAAAGCGGAGGTCCACCTAAACAAAAAAATATTAAAAACCAGCAACTACGAATACGGCAAATGGACACTTACCTGTCCCAGGGTGCCCGTGATGACGGCAGCAGCAGACGAGCAGTTTGCTCGTCTCTCGGGGTGCCCCCGCCGCCATCCTTGGTCAGGGAACCAGGAAGTGAAGCATTGCGGCTTTACTGCCCGGTTCCCTACTGTGCATGCGCAAGTCGCCGTGGTGATTGGTCATGAAGGTCTTGTGTCCTGGTGAACTATGTGCACCTCCATGGTGGTTGGTCATGAAGGACTTGTGTCCTAGTGAACTCTGCACCTCCATGGTGGTTGGTCATGAAGGACTTGTGTCCTAGTGAACTCTGCACCTCCATGGTGGTTGGTTATGAAGGACCTGTGTCCTGGTGAACTCTGCACCTCCATGGTGGTTGGTTATGAAGGACTGGTGAACTCGCTGAATCTCCGTGGTGATTGGTCATGAAGGACTTGTGTCCTGGTGAACTCTCTGAACCTCCATGGTGGTTGGTTATGAAGGGCACAGGGCACAGTGTACTGGTAAAATCTCTGAACTGCCATGGTTCATCTATGGTTAATCTGGTTAAAGTCCATCCAGTTCAAACAACAGTGTTCATAAACAGAATTGTTGATCTTGTTAGATCTATGAAAAAGTTTTGGGATGGTGTGATAATAAATTGTAAATTTTGTGGTGACTGGCTATTGGGTGGTCAGTTTCTTGGGGGAACTCCCTGGACCTCCATTGTGGCTGGCCATGGGGGGGGGGGGGGGTTAGTGTCCCTGGGAACTCCTTGGACCTCCATTGTGGCTGGCCATGGGGGGGGGGTGTTAGTGTCCTGGGAAACTCTCTGGACCTCCTCCATTGTGGCTGGCCATGGGGGGGGGAACAGTGTCCCTGGGAACTCCATGGACCTCCATTGTGGCTGACCATGGGGGGGGGGGGGTTAGTGTCTTGGGGAACTCTCTGGACCTTCTCCATTGTGGCTGGCCATGGTGGGGGGGGGGGGGGGGGGGGTCAGTGTCCCTGGGAACTCCCTAGACCTCCATTGTGGCTGACCATGGGGGGGGGGGTAGTGTCCCTGGGAACTCCCTGGACCTCCATTGTGGCTGGTCATGGGGGGTCGGTGTCCCTGGGACCTCTCTGGACCTCCATTGTGGCTGGCCCTGGGGGGGTGGGGGGGGGGTTAGTGTCCTGGGGAACTCTCTGGACCTCCTCCATGGTGGCTGGTCACAAAGGATTGATATTTGTTGATCTTGTCAGATCTATAGAAATATCCAAATTCCCCAGAACTCAAGATGGAAGCACATGCCCTGTCTCAGTCTGCCCTCCTGTGCACACATTTCCTCCAGAATTACAGGTGCTCTTTATTGGAATTCCGGTTTGGCACATAAGGAGGATGACTGGAGTACAAATTGCTTTATAAACAAACTTCCAGAAACTTGGCCGACAGTTTGCATATCCTGACACACCTGATGTTCCAGCTTTACTTATATTAAACATGTGAAACTGAACTCCACCCTGACCTGGGGAGGGAACTAAACTCTGCCCTCACTGATTTAACCCTGAACTCTGCGCTAATAAATCCATCGGTCATGTGACTTCTAGAATCCTCTCCCAGATCTGTGCAGTAATCCAGTGGGAGACTTCCTGTAATAAAGACCGCCCGCTGCTGCTCTCTCTCCTTGAGCAGGAGGACTGGTCTGGTCTCCGCCCCTTCCTGTAGTGTGTGGAGCCTGCTGAGCCCTTCCAACAGCTTTTCTCCTATAGTCCTCCTATAGTGGGTGGAGCCCTCTGCTGTATCTCCTTGTGCAGGAGGACTGGTCTGGTCTCCGCCCCTTCCTGTAGTGTGTGGAGCCTACTGAGCCCTTCCAACAGCTTGTCTCTATGTGCAGGGTGGCTGATCTTGTCTCTGCCACCTCCTATAGTGGGTGGAGCCTTCTTGGTCCCATTGGAGATGATGGCGTCCTTTCAATATTTTCCAGAAGATGATTTAGAAACCATTCTATAAATCTTTCTATAAAATGTTTGCATTTCTTTGTTGGCTATATTAACCCTTTCAGTGCTGGGTATAGATAACGGACCAGAAGAGCAAATGAGGAAAGTTCCTAGTTGTGTGTGTGTTGTGTGTGTGTGTGTTGTGTGTGTCTGTGTGTTTTTTTGTTTTTATGAATTTATAAAACAGATCTGACATTCTCTACAGGTGAACATTCCAGGTGCATGGATTGTAAGTGACAGTGATTGATTCACCATCAGTGAATGAGGTCTACACCATGACCAAATAGAGG